>NC_026658.2:9398061-9530910 GCF_000004075.3 Cucumis sativus
CTCTCTATCTACTCAACCTCTCAGCTCTCTTCAGTTTTCCGTTCTATTCACCCAGATTTCCTGTTCAGTTTGATTCTGACTTGCTTTAGTTTAGTTCGTTCGGTTCCATTCTGATGACGAAACGCTCCTGCCCAATTCAGACCACGTTTTCGTCCTGATTTGATTCTACTTTGCTTCAGTTTTGCTCTTTCATTTTGCCCCCGGAGTTCTTGTTTCGTTCTTCCTAGGTTCTGTTATAGATCTCCATACGAGGATCTATGTTTCTATCCCAGAAGTTCTTCGTTTCGCTCTTCGTGGGTTTGTTTTAGCCTAGAAGTTCTTTGTGTGTTTGTTCTTCAGGCTTTTTATTCTATTCTAGATATATTGTTTCTTTTCTTAGTTCTTAGCAAACTCAAGTTTGTGATTTCAACCTTGAGTTTGAGGGAGGGTATTAATATAATTAGATTATTCTTAGGTGATATTATTCTGGAGATATTATTTGATATTATTTCCTTAAGTATATTTCTCTATGGTTATATATAGGCTTGTATCTCTACTAAATAATAAAAGAAATATAGATTTATTCCATAAAATCAACAAACATAACTCTGGATAGCCAAAATCACTCGAGAAGTTTGTTCTTTTTCAGGAAGTAAGCTTCTTTCAGGTGAAAAGTATTTAAATTCTGAGCACCAGAGTTGTATTCTATATTTGCACAGTCTAAACTGATTCAAAGTTTTTTTTCACTTATTTATATACATGGGTGAACTTCAACGTGTGAATGAGTTTCTAATTGCCATGCTGTTACGTTCATCTTCTTGCCTTTTCCCTCAATAACTTCAAAAAGTTAAAAAAAAAAATACTTACAGCAATTTTCTGTATTGAGAGACCATCTTCATGCCACATTTTCCAAGTTTTGAACCTTGCTGGAGACAACGGTCGTCGTCGTCGATTTGGCTTTCTATATTCTCCATCCAGTGATTGACTAACTTGTTGTGATAGACGCTTGACTGCTTCAAGAATTAGATCTCCGTGCATTGTTAGCAGATGCTGTACCATTATTGAATTGTTTGACAATCATTTCATGACAGAGCAAATAACAATCTCACAACTTTGGCTAGTTAGAATCTAATAACTAAAGCCTGAAGGTGCAAGATCATGGAGTCAAACTCTGAGTGCAGATGTACGGAATGGATCATACAGAATATTGATAAAAATGCATTGAAATTCAAGAGCAATTTATAGCAAACTAGCACATGTATGAGGAGGTGACATTCGAGTAAGAAATCCATGTCGAACAAGCATACATAAATAACGACTTCGTTTTAGCCCCATAGAAAGTTAAGAATGTGTAATCATAGTCTTGAAGGATATACCCGGTTGACACCATCAATATTTGCTAATCTTGCCTTGGTAGATGGTCTAATCAATGCAATTCTTTTAATTGTTTGATCACCACATATGGCATACCTGCATATAAGAAGAAATGCAAGATAATAGACAAGAAAGGTTTTTATTAAACTACCAATTCACCCAAAAGCTTAAGCTCGTGGTTGGAGGCAAGTTTAATTATATATCACCAACACTCCTCCTCACTTGTGGGCTTGAAATATTTGAAAGGCCCAACAAGTGGAATCAATTTTACCTCACTTGTGGACTTGAAATATTTGAAAGGCCCAACAAGTGGAAATCGATTTTAATTGGGAGGAAACGACAATGCAGAGGCATGAACACAGGACCTCCCTAGATCACCTACTCTGATACCATATTAAACTACCAATTCACCCAAAAGCTTAAGCTTGTAGTTGGAGGTAAATTTAATTATATATCACCAACAGTTTTCCATATAAACCACATACATATAAACGAATGCATGATAGTCGAAGTAAAATGCCAAATTTCATAATGAGTAGCTTAAAAATATTTGCAGAACTTACGGGACAGTTCGAACACTTCTAGCAATCTTCATTCTCTCTTCTAAAAGTAATTGAAAGAGTTTTTCCTCAGCCTGGGTAGAAATAATCAAGTAAATACAAATGAAATGATCAAAATATTAGACTGAGATAGGTAAAAACAAGAAATGCAATGGTTTACCTAATGTCTTCCATTTAATTATATGATCAAACATCGTACAAATAGGCAGTGGTAAACTAGAAGTGTAAGCCAAAAAGTGCAATATAAAAACAAATGAAAAGAATACAAAGACAAGAAGGATTTACTAAGTTAATAAAAAGGCCTCACGACACACAATATAATCATTCAAAGACAAGTATACAGCAGGAGATAACACCAGCGGGAAAGATTTATTGGAGCGATCAATATAACAATTTTTTTAGAAGAAAACAAGATTTTTCATTGATGAACTGAAAAGAGTAATGCTCAAAGTATAATAAAACCAAATATAACAAATAATGACAATTGTTGCCATATAAAACTTCTACTAACTAAAACCATGAGTATTCAATAAAATTTATGTGCAACTTAACTATTATCAGAAAATTAGTATCTCAATCCTTCAACGTGTGGCCAATAGAAAAAGGCAAAATAATATGCATAAACAAGGCATGAACAATTAGTATTTATCATGCAAACCTCTGAAAGTCCACTCTTCAAAGTGGCTAAATTATCCATTTTCCCAGCTTCACTGAGTGCACTGTCATCTTCATTTTCACCAATCATTTCACTCATCACTGGCAAAACTAGAGGTGGTTGGCAGTCCTGTCTGGTAGAATTGAGAAAATTTTCCCCTTTTGCACTGATACTATTGTTAAGAAGGAAGGATTATTCTAATTGTCAGTTTCGATTTCAGATAATTTGAAGAAAATAAGATTGATTGGGTGGACAAGAGAGATGTTTACAAAAAAGCATTAGCTTTCCTATTGATGAAATTTGAAAACGGACAGATAACTGTAAAACTCTAAAGTTCTAGAAGTAAAAGATTGGGTGAAAGTAGATGACCCTATGGTTCTGTAGAAATCGCATATGTTCTCTGTCAAATAGCCTGCACAAGAATACAATTTTGTACACCATACGTTAAACAGTACAATTCATAAAAATGAACTAGTTCTTATCAATACAAAAGGAAACAAGACAAACATTTTCAGCAAGTAAAATAAATTATGCTAATATATGGTCAATGAACACTGGATTTGTAAGTTAGAGCCTGCTATACATAAAATCCCAAGTTCTATTTTGTAAGTTTGACGAAAAAAACGGACAGAGTTAGTTTTATGATGACTATACCTCCGTTTTATCCGATTATTTAACTCAGAGGAAAATTCAAGTACCCGATTAGTCACTGCCTGAGCATGACAAAGGGAAATGCTTGAGTTTTTCAAGTACTTGAGTTAGGAATGTTGCATTTAAGACACTGCCTGAGTACGGCAAAGAAAAATGCCTATAATGCTTAAGTACTTTTGGCTGAATCCCCATCTAAATAAAGGAAATTCAAGTTCCTTCACCTACCATTATAAATTAGTTGACTAGCTAGTGCTTTCCACCATTTTGATGAGTACTCTCTTCCAAGTCCATAAAGTGGAAGCTTATCAAACTGAGCATAGCGTATCTTTTTTTCCTGCAAGCGATGAAAGAATGTTAGATTAAGCAAGAAGTAAGAATCAGAAAACAAATGTCACATACGTCATAATGTGATCATTCCTAGGGCAGAATATTGTCATAGAAAATTTCACAATGCAAGAACATGGAGAGGTCTTCTACTAAACTACAGGGCATGACACCCAGGGGATTAAAATGAATTGGAAAAGAAGGGGTAATCTGTGATTCAGAAGTCCCAAAGTTTCGGATAGCTAAAAACTTACTGTAGATCCACGAAGAATATCCACAGGCATGTTCAGTCCCCATGTACCCCAGCATGATTGGATGCAGGCCAGTAGAAGAAATGCTTCTTTTGACACGTCATGCTCCTTTTTTGAGTCTATGCAGTTATCACAATTTCCTGCCACAGACGTTGATAGTCAACAACTAAATAAAATTACAGGGAAGTTGCTGAACAAGCTTTCCTAAAGTGCTACTTTCATAAATGTGTGTATAAATTACAAAAGAATCAACCATGCCATCATCATTATCAAACAACAATTTCTAATCAATCTATCGCGGCACTAAATGAAGATATTTAATCAGGAATTATATCAGCATTTTAACTTCAAGCACCACATTTAAAGAGGAGTACAAAAGAATATCGTGAAAAACCAAATACTCAACCTTTGGAGTTGGGAGAAAAACAAATATCTTTAGAAGTCCCAGATAGAGGACAACCCTGACCAAGTAAGAAAATAGTATATAGAAAAAGCTTAAGAGGAAATTTTAACTGATCAGGAGAACCAACAACTAAAGGAAACTTTGAAGTGTGCTCTACCAACAATATCCCTCTCTTTATTGGAATAATAAATAACTATGAAAGGGTCGTTGATTCCTTTTCATACATGTTTCCTACAGAAAAATTTGAGCCACACAAATCTGCAACACATCTCTTTGTGCTTAAAGGGCGGACAGTAAGTATTTTCTATAGATAACTGTGGACTGGGAGCTGTCCACTATGCGTAGTTGAAAGCATACACCTACATCAACCGCAGTCTCTATGTTAACGAGTATTGAACAAACAGTGAGCTGTCCACTATGCGTAGTTGAAAGCATACACCTACATCAACCGCAGTCTCTATGTTAACGAGTATTGAACAAACAGTGGCTCTCTCAAATTACTGACACAAATGTCGGCCTCTAATAGAGTTATAGTGTACAGAATCAAGGGAGTTGAGTGTACAAGGACTAAGCACCAACCCACGGTTCATCCTCCTAAAATATGAATTCTTGCCCCACCAAAATTTACAATTGGTATGCCTGTAAACATATAAACAATAATTGAGACAATTTTCCAGTGTCTTCTGTAAATCACTTTAGAGCTTCACCCATGTGAATATGTATCATAAATGCTAACAATAATCTTATGCTAAACGGTCTAATCCTTCAAAAGCACTTAGCCAAAGGGAAGAATTAGAAAAGAAAAAAACACACGACAATATGCACTTTACAAAATAGAACGACAGGAACAACTATGGTGGTGTGTTCTTGGAGAATTAACACAGAAAAAAGAAAACTGGGAATTTTTTATTAATATTCTGCACTAAAATAGAAACAGCTTATGCTTTATGTTAGAATTGGTGGGCTTGGCCCTTAGAGTATTTATGGAAAGTATTTGGAAGATTTTCCCTATTTCCTAAATCTTTTCCTTTTTTACTCCTTATTGTATTCCATTTATTCTCTCTCTTTGTACCCATTGTATTCATTCATTAGAAAAATAATAAAACTAAGATTATCATGGTTTTTTCCCCGGTACTCGGGTTTCCACGTAAATCGGTGTGTTATTTGTCTCTACTTTCAATGCTTTATACTATGGACAGAAGGTGTGACCTAACACCTAAAAACCGGTATTACTTGGAAAAAGCTAACTAGAACTATAACATATAGTTAAATAAAAGACAGCCATTAAAGATAAAACACGGCAAGCAACTAGTAGTTACTAAATACATCATATGGACAAAGATGTCTGATCAAGGTCAGAATCAGAGAAGTACTGAATGAAAGTGAGACTTGACTACTGGAAGATGTCATAGGAATTGACAAGAGTTGAAGAACAAAGTCAAGTAAAAGACAAACCACATTTTTCAGACTGAGATTTTTCCCCAAGATAACCGAGCAAGAAGTTTCTTCTGCAAGTTGCTATAGAGCAATACTGCTGTGCAGCCATCAACGACTCCATAATAGCTGTTCTTTCGTTTTCCTAATGAAAGAAAGCAAATATAGAAGTATCCAGTTCAAATTTTAAACTATATACACATACACCACAAGGGGAGTGAAGTGATTATCTAATAAAATGGTAAGCAATTTAAGGACGAAAGAATGATTCATACAGTTGGTGAATCACCACAGTAGAGCTCTGCTTTAGCAAAATCACTTCTCGTGTAATAAAGCCAGCAAACAGAAGCAATACCATCTCTACCACATCGCCCACTTTCCTGATAATAAGATTCTAGACTCTTTGGGCAGCCATAATGTATCACCAGTCTTATGTTTGGTTTGTCAATGCCCATACCAAAAGCCACAGTGGCAACCATGACTTGCAGTTCATCCCTTACAAATAGTCTGATTAAAGAAAAGGTGTTACAATCAGAGAACCACACAAATAAAATGCTAAATTAGATACAGTTGCCAGTATTATTGATTATAAAGAGCATCAATAGAATTCATCTCCATAGTTGCCACAAACTATTGGTATAACCTGTGGGATTCTGCACGTGATTCTTTGACCATTTGAGCGTGATAAATTCCAGCACTAATCCCTGCTTCTTTAAGTGACTTGGATATCTACGAAAATTTTGGACCAAAATTCACAAAGAGCCAATTAATAAGCTTAACAACATAAACCTGAAAGTGCACAAATTGTTGTAACAACCCACCATGAAGGCATATAAAATCTCAAAGGTAATTAACAATAATGAAATAATCCTGTTGCTTGATGCCCTCAATTTATCATGCTAGGTAAGTATGCAAATATTTCTTTACCTATGCTTCTTAAAATTCAGTGAACTTGGAAGTGACGTTTGTAAGAACTAGAAGCAAATGAACATACCTGCTCAACATCTTTAATTGTCCTGCAGTAAATGATAGTTGAACCACCAGAGCCTACATACTTAGAGATATCAAGCACCAGCTCATTCATCAATAATCGACGATGATTAAAAAACTTGACTCCATAAAAAAGATTTGTTCGATCAAATGAACCAATGGTAACTTGTGGGTCTTTCATCTTCAAAGAATTAATAATGTCATTCCGAACCCTGGAACAACATATGAAATAAATACCCAAGGAATTCATTCCCCACGAAAATGTATTGAAAACTGAAATGATCCAAGGAAATAAATTTAAGAGCATAAACATTAGAGTTTAAAAATCAGAAAATATCCCTACAATGCACCAAATTATTAAATGGAACCGTACATAATCTCATTGCTATGGCTTATAAATAGAATGTCAATACAGCCATGGGGCTACTAACTAGAAAACATGTGATGTACATGAGTTCCACTTTTCTCCATCCTACAATTAAATTTTCAATAAATACAAGCTTTGCTCAACTAGTCTGCATATAACCTCGATAAAAAATCAGAGGCTCAAATCCCCAAGCCAAAGAAAAAGTAAATTTACAATGAAAAGAGAGGATCTTTTATATGAGATTTAACAGAATTTATCCAAATAAATAATAGCAAGTGTTGGAATTTCTATATTTTTATATACTTATTCTTGTTCATATATTTATTCTTTATTGCTTTTATTCTCTTCTTTTTTGTAAAAGGTCTTTCTCCTATACAAGAAGACCAACTTTCCATATTAACAAGACCTAGAAAACCCTAAACAAACTTTAAGTTGTTTAAGAAGACGAACTTTAAGT
This sequence comes from Cucumis sativus, assembly GCF_000004075.3. NCBI lineage: Eukaryota > Viridiplantae > Streptophyta > Magnoliopsida > Cucurbitales > Cucurbitaceae > Cucumis > Cucumis sativus. The sequence continues at coordinate 9,405,507 of NC_026658.2, forward strand.
TGGCATCAGAGAAGGTTCCTCCTGTATAAAAAGACCAACTTTAAGTTGGTATCAGAGAAGGTTTTTGAAACTCTACACAAAAATAAAAAAACCTAAGTTTTTGAAAACCTAAAAAACCCTAAAACTCTTTCAGACCACCACCTATACCGCCTCGAGGGTTGTTGCCATCGGTTGTGATACTCCGACCAATCGCCACTGCTGACCACCACTCACTGGAAGCTGCCGGAAGCCGCGTTTTCTTGCAATTTTTTTTGCTGTAAATTGGTTTTCTTTTTTTCGTCGCCGTGAACCAGTTTTTACTTCTCTATTTTCTCATATTTATCTTCTTTTCAGATATGATTTTCAGATCTGTTAGAATTATATTTGAACCCTAACACTAGCCACGCAAACTTCTTCCGTGTGCCGCCAAAATTATAGGCACATCCTATTTCCGGTTAGAGTTATGTTGTCATCAGTAATCAAAGCCATCAACGGCTCTGTCCGGTGACTCCAAACCGGTTTGGTCTACTTGTCTAGTTTGGTCTGTTAATCTTCAGCCCGTTATGTCACAAGAGCAAATTCATCAAATCCTTAAATTGCTACCACCAATTTGTCATCTAATAATTCTTGTGTTTCTGATGGAACTCGTAGCCAATCGACTGAGAATTCAATCTTATTGTTTGCATAAAACAGAAAATAACACGTCTCTGTTTCCCTCTCTTCCAGGAGATAACAGAAAGATTCAAATACTGCCAAAAAAATCCATATCCCTCCCTCCCTTAACAAACTTATTTATATGGCTAACTAACCTATCCCTAACCAACCAATTACTCACACGTGTCTCCCTCCCTTAACAACTTATTTTATTTATATGGCTAACTAACCTATCACTAACACGTGTCTCCCCCCTTAACAAACTTATTCCCCTTCCTCCTGTAGTGATATAATATTGGAGGTCTAACAGTTTCTTTGACTCAAACAGGTCATTGTCCTCAAAGCATTTTCTTGTGGTAATTCTTCTTCGGGATTATTGATTCCCGAGCTTCACATCATATGACCAGTTCTTCTTCTGTCTTTGTTTCATATTCTCCATCATATTGCAATGAGAAAATCAGAATTGCAAATGGAAGTTTTTCTTCTTCTATTGCAGGAAAATGAACCATTAAATTGACTAACAACATCTCTTTACAGTCTGTTCTTCATGTTTGAAAATTAGCTTGTAATATTTTATCTGTTTCTGAACTCTCTAAAAGTTCTAGTTATCGTGTTATATTCTTTGAAACACGCTGTATTTTTCAGGATCAGAAATCGAAGAAGATAATTGGGAATGCTAGGATGTTTGATGGTCTCTACTACTTTGATGAAGGTTTTTTGACAATAAAATAACTCAAGGTCTAAGTAGTATCAGTTCTCTTCCTTTCCAATAAGCATGGTTGGTTCCATCAAGAACAGGAGGTCTGATAGTTGATCCACCTTCCCTGATTGTATCCATAGTTAATGTGCACAAACCTGCTCTGATACCAATTGAGAAAACAACATATATAAACTAGCAATATAATGTTGGTTCAAAAGTTATAACAAGATAATCAACACAGTAAATCTAACAGCAACAAAGACTAAAAGGAAATAACACATGAGACTTGGTAACCCAGTTCGGTGCGCACACCTACGTCTAGGGGGCTATGCCCAAACAAGAAGAACATTCACTAGAGTATATGAAAAGGATTACAAGTAAGAACTTATCTTTCAAATAATCTTGATAGACTGATTAGACTATTGATCACTTAGGCTATCCCTTAAGTAGTTTACACTTGATTGACTCTCCTTAATAGAATCAGGCTCCTCCTGAATCATTCACTCCAACACTATAGTGTTGTTAGGCTCCCCTTAACCACTACAACTTCTTACTCATACAATGTCGTTCAACTTGTCAAATACAAACTGTCTCACAAGATCAGATCAGAAAAGCAATCTTTTCAAGAGTACGCGAAGAGCACAAAAGGTAGAAGATAAGCAGCCGTTCACTACACCAAAAATACGAAATTGAAAATCTGCATATGCACCACTGAGGATGGCAACCCACCCAATAGACAAATAACCTAGAGACCACTAAGGTAAAAAATCAAACACCATAAAGTCATATTCTTTGACTAATACAATAAGGAATTAGTTCAAAAAGGAAGGAAAATAGAAAAGTATTTTTTTACAGCCAATTTAAACAATAACAGAAATGAATGCTCTAAAAGAAAATGGAACTTGGGAAATAGTAGAGTTCCCCATAAATAAGAAACCAGCGGGTTGTAAATGGGTATTTACCATAAAATGTAATGCTGATAATAATGTTGAGAGATACAAGTCTAGATTAGTAGCTAAAGGATTCACCAGACATATGGAATTGATTATCAAGAAATATTTGCTCCTGTTGCAAATGTTGCAAAAATTAACTCTATTAGAGTTCTTTTGTCTCTTGCAGTTAATTTAGGTCAGTCACTTTACCATCTTGACGTAAAAATGCCTTTCTCTGAATGGTGATCTTGAGGAAGAGGTCTTTATATCCTTGCCACTAGGTTCTGAAAAGGAGTGTGGGTGTAGTAAAATTTACAAATTGAAAAAATCTCTTTATGGCCTTAAGCAATCTCCAAGAGCTTAGTCTCAACGTTTTGAAAAAGTTGTGTGCAATTATGGATTTCTTCAAAGTCAAACAGATCATACTTTATTTTAGAAACACTCAGAGAATAATAAAATCTCTATTTTAATTGTTTATATAGACGATATTATTCTCACAAGTGATGATGAAGCAAGTTTAGTTGATCTCAAGAAAAAACTAGCTCGCAAGTTTCAAATTTTCCTGAGAATGGAATTTGCAAGATCAAAGAAGTGGATTTTTGTTAATCAAAGAAAGTATGTCCTTGACTTAGTGGCAGAGTTGCAGAAACTCCTATTGAACCTAATCTGAAGCTTCTAACAGCAAGAGCTGTAGAAATAAAGGACAAGGAACAATATCAAAAACTTGTTGGTAGATTAATATATATGTTTCATACATGCCTTGATATTGCGTATGTTGTTAGCATGGTTGGTCAATTTATGTGTGTCCGGGACCTACTCATTTTAAAGCTGCTTATAGAATTTTGAGGTATCTAAAAGGGTCTCCTAGGAAAGGCATTCTATTAGAAAAGTGTTGGTGATATATAATTAAATTTGTCTTCAATCATTAGCTTAAGCTTTTGGGTGAATTGGTGGTTTAATATGGTATCAGAACAGGTGGTCCAGGGAGATCCTGTGTTCAAGCCCTTGCATTGTCGTTTCCTCCCCAATTAAAATTGATTTTCACTTGTTGGGTTTTTCAAATATTTCAAGCCCACAAGTGAGGGGGAGTGTTGGTTATATATAATTAAATTTGCCTTCAACCATTAGCTTAAGCTTTTGGGTGAATTGGTGGTTTAATAAAAAGAATAATCACTTCCAAGTAGAAGTCTACACTGATGCATATTGGGCAGGAAGTGCAACAGATAGAAGATCTATGTCTGGTTATTGTTCCTTTGTTGGAGGAAATTTGATTACTTGGAGAAGTAAAAAACAGAATGTGGTGGCCAGAAGTAGTACTGAAGCAGAATTTAGAGCCTTGACTCGTGGAATTTGTGAGGGCATATGGATAAAAGAGATACTTGGAGAGTTGAAGATTTCTTTAACTATACCTGTACGAATTTATTGTGACAACAAAGCTGCCATTTTTATTGCCCATAATCTGGTTTTACATGATAGAACAAAACATATCAAGGTCGACAAGCATTTTATTAAAGAGAAAATTGCAGCATGAACAATATGTATTCCTTATCTACCTACATCAGAGCAAATTACCGATGTCCTAACCAAAGGTCTTCCATAGAAACAATTTGATAGATTGATTGACAAGCTGGCTATGGAAGACAATCTTCAAACCAGCTTGAGGAGTGTTGGAATTTCTATATTTGTATATACTTATTATTGTTCTTTATTGCTTTTATTCTTTCCTTATTTGTAAATGGTCTATCTCCGACCAACTTTGCATATATATTTTTTTTAAAAGGAGACAGCCTATTTATTAATACTAACATAATAATAATGAGACAAAAGCTCATAGTACAAGAGAACTATACAATGAGCATGTAAATATGGATCAGGGGGTGGCATCTAAACTAGGTTGACACCCACGTATATTTAATAATAAGAAAAAACAATTTAACTCTCTCAAATTTAAGTCTAAGAAAGATCAACCTTCAAGCTAACAGATCAACATAGATAGAACAATGGAGTTCAATAACAACACAAACCATTGGAATGTAGTATGTGATAGCTCTGCTAAGGGACTTTTTCAGTCCAACAATAGAAATAAAGAAGCATAGAAAAGAGGAAATAACAGGTGTAATTGGAAGAAGTTTAGCAACCTACTTTTCAGATGCAGTGGCAGTCAGTGCAACAAATGGAAGACCTGGTAGAATATCACGAAAGTTGTCCAGCAGTTCGTATTCAGCCCTGTGATCAGAACCCCCACCCAATAGTTTATAAAACAATTAAGAGAAGTACTAAATTTGAGCGAAGCAAACTTCACGCTGAACATAAAGAAAAATAAAACTAACAATGTGTTTTCTCATGGCAGTGCTAAGAACTTAGCTAAACAAGGAGCTAAAAATCTATTCCCAGGGCTTTCGTAGCTGAAAAGTGAAAACTGTACATCTAATTTCTTCTCACTTGGCTAAGCTGCATGCCATGTCCCCTTGTCCTTTGGTACTTTCATTCTAATAAAATTCTTTTTTAAAAAATAGTATTCTTCCTTTTTTAACTTATTCAAACACTGCATCAGATAAGAAAATTGCTACAGTTGGATCATAATTGTTAATAATTTCCACAGCTGCTTCAGTTGACTTACACTATCAGCCTGGCCTGTGAACCGTTAGATTTATTTTAATTTATACTCGGACACCACGAGTTGTTGGTGTCTATGAGCTCTATCAACCTCTACAGCTAGTTCATGGGTGAAAAGAAAAATCTTTCCTCACATTCATGCAATGCAACATGCTCATCAACGTGGAATGCACTCAACTTCTATAAACAACCAGTCTTTACGTTCTACTTTCTATAATACACAAAATCCTTACAAACCATGTGATGCATAAACCCATTCCTAAGATGAAATTTAAAAAATACGGTTCTCCTTGTTTCATAAACTGATGTTCAATATTGTGGACAGGAGCTAGATGTTGGGGACAATTGGACAACAAAGTACCATATAACCAATCTCAAAACCAATAAGCCACTTAACTCAGAATAGGGTCCATTAGAGAAAATTTGAAGACTAACCACCACTCAACTTAATAGTTTAAGCTGATAGGTTGTAAATTTAATCATACAATACTTTTAACAAAAATAAGAGGAAAATGAAAAGGATGTAACATTAACCTAAAGTTATGCCCCCAATCTGAAATGCAGTGTGCTTCATCAACGGCAAACAAACAAATTCCTGCCTTCTTTAATTTTGACCAAAAACTGCAAAAATGAAGTTAAAAAATAAACAAGAAGGTGTTAATCACGATAGAATATTAGAATGCCATGTATCATAACTCTCCATTTGAACCATCTTTTTCTACCAAGTAAATGTGTATGAATTCCATCAGAAACTACCTCACATGACTTCAGTATTGTACAATATATCCCACTCCCACACATCCAATTCCTAGATACAAAAGAAGTACTAAAATTTGTTCAAGTATGATATCAGCAAGTAATACCAAGCCATCTTGCAAGGATTCAAGGACCATAATTTATGTCTACATTTAAAATATCACTGGTATTTAAGAATACATTTGCATAACTGTCGGAACAAATAAAACTCATAACCAAACAAGACAGCAGATGGAAACTGGAAAAGGCAATAAACTGGGCGTGAGATGTAATGGAAGCTCAGCAAAAGCAGAGGAAGAAAAATGAAGACACAGAATTAATTTTAATTGCGCTCCACGAATTTGTACCTCATGGGAAGAGAGCATGCCTTTTCTGGTGTCATGAACAATATACTATATTGACCACTCTCTGCATTGGCTTGAACTGTGGAATCAGCCTGAGTACTTCCAAGGTACTCAGACTTGATCCCTCTTTGTTTTAAAGCCATTACCTATGAAATCCATAATCCAGAAATGGCTTAGGAAAAAAGAACATGGGGTCGAAAATCCAATGGCAAAAGAGAGCAACAGAACAATGGTTTTCTTCTTTTTTTGTCACATTCGCAAGAGTTTTAGTCAGCTTGCATGCAACTTGACTATTTTCACAGAAAGCAAAACAATGGTAACGACAATAATCAATTACCTGATCCTGCATTAATGATACAAGGGGGCTAACAACTATTCCAGTCTTTCCAACGACCAAAGGCGGTACCTGATAACTTTAACAAGTAAAGATAAAAATAAATCACTAGTTAAACAAACAATAACATGCAAACCCCATCAATAAAATGCAATAAATAAAAAAACCAAAATGATTAAGAACAAGCTACCATAAGGATTTCCCACTTCCGGTGCCCGTAACCACCAAGCAATCCTTCCCACGAAGAATGCTCTGAATGACTTCTTTCTGATACGGCCTAAGCGCCGAGAATCCAAAGTACCTCTGCAACAGCAACCAAACCATAACAAATTTCAATACCCACAAATTTATTTCACAAATGCTGTCCTTATTGTTCACTATTAACTCAACTACAAAGAAGTGCAAGTCCAAAAACAGCCATAGCAACCAAAACAAACATAAACCCATATCCAGAAACAGAGGAAAATGAAGGAAGAATAACGTTTTCACCTTTAGAATGGCCTCCATTGTTTGACTATGTTGCTGTCTTTTTCAGCGGTCTTAGGCAAAAGCGAGAGTTAAAGAAGTCGACTGTGTCGGTTCTCTTGCGTTCAAGGTCGTGCCACATAGATTACAGAAATGATTCAGAACTTTTTACCAAAGTTAGAAAAAACATATGATGATGATGATGATGATTCTGTTGTTCGATAGAACGCCAAAACTCCCGCCTTGTGGACGGAAAGCTTTTTTGGGCCTTAGCATGCCCCCTGCAATCCATGGCCATTGTTGCAATCAGACTGGACCTTAAGCTTACAGCTTGTTTTATGTCGGGTGACTAAAGCTTTACTTTATACAAATACCACAGACAACACAAACTATTCCTATAGAGAAATAGCAAACTATTCATTCAAATAAGAATTTTAAGAAAAGGAATATTTTCTTATCTTATTTTATTTAGATTCCTAAATAATAATAATAATAATAATATTTATTATGGTTGTGATTGAATAAGTAGTTAGAGAAAATATAATTTGATAATAAAATATAAATTCTAATAAAATTCCAGAAAAAAAAAATAGAAAAGAGAACTTGTTTATTTACAATTAGGTTCTATTTGTCATTTCATTTTTATTTAGGTTTGAACAATTACACAAACATGTATTATAAATATTTTCAAATTTACCATTTTCGATAATTCTTGATTTATTCTAAATATATTTACAGAAAAGTGGTCATATCAAATTGAATATGACATTAAACTACTAATTCAAAATTCAGATTGGGCAAAAACTCCACTCCTTTTATCACTTGAATATGTGGGTACTTGTTTGTAGAAATACATACTTTGTTTGAGATTATTGTCATTTAAAATAATAAAACTCGTAATCATAATAAAAAGAATTATAATTGTTATCTAAAATAATAAAAATGGAGAAGAATGCATTAATTTTCCTACTTGTTTAAACTTTAATTAATTAACGATTCATTATTAAATCATAACAATGGTTCGATTTAAATTTAAAATTATATATATATATATATATAAAAAAAAAAAAAAAAAAAAAAAAAACCCAAATAAGATTGAGTGATCTAGATAATTGCCTAAATTACCAATTTCAAAATTTAGAAGTATTCCAAACTTTAACTATCCATTCATTTAGGTTAGGATCTCATAATAAAAAATATATAGTGTTTTAATAATTCAATACTTCATCCATGAATTTGGTTGAACAAATTATACATGAATTCATTCAATCAATATGATATATAACAATAGCAGGGGCAAAAAGAAAAAACTTATTTAGAATTTTGCCAAAACCCCAACCACCTCCTGCGTTCTTTCCATTCCTACAATTATGTCAAACATAAATAACCACCTTATCACATGGATTTCAAGTACATAATCTATCTTTCATAATGAGGAAACAAAATTATTCAACTCCAAATATTCCAAATATTTCATTGCAGACATTGAGCTTGCCTTCAAACTAAAGTAACCAAACTATAAATTGCTGAAATAATTTCATAGTTCCTCCTGGTAAAGATTGATATGCCGAAAATTGAGGACTTTCTAAACCAAATAGCAGAGTTACAACAAGAGTACAACTTTCGAGTTTAAACACCATTCTAATAAGCTTTTACCTAAGGACTTAACATTTACCATTCCTTCCAAAATTGGAAAAACACTACAGAGAATGTTGAGCCAACTAACCTTAACATAGTTCAACTGCATAAACTAAGCTTAGTTGTAGGTTCAAAATCTCCACCTGTTTGAATGACAATAGTGAAAGAAAAAACCTATAGAGAACCCAAGGCACCAGAAAAAGTTCAAAAGTTCATGAAATGTAACAAACAAAAGCCTAGAATCATCAAAACCATTAACAAGATGCCACTTCTGACAGATACGTGCATCTTGAATCAGAACTTATACTATAGCAACCCAGAAGGGAGTTTACAGACTAGCTGAAAAATAATCAAGTTATCACACTTGCGAAGTAAAGCTCGACATGGGGAACATCATCGTAGTCTATTTAGTGTGTAGTATTTTGTCTTCTGGATGGTGAGACCTCTAGAGGTGTAAACCCTAGGAGGTCAAATTAAAGCAGCCTCAATGTGTATTTATGTACCTTTCTTCAAGAAGCCAGCATGAATTGAATTGCACGGCAATCATTGGGTGAGAATTAGCGTACCCATCGAACAAAAAAGAACACAACAACTATGGTTAAAATCATGCCTGCATATTTAATCCAATTATCAACTCGGTGCCGTCTCTCAATGAGTTTCAGTACGGAGTTGGAGAGCCCCACTGTGTTAAGGACATCCAGTGCCTTCCTTTGTGCTCTCTGATTCACAAAAACAAATTAATGAACATGAGAGACAGAAATGGATGAATCAGAGGGGAGAGTCTATATGCTCTATACTCTGCAGTAAAAGTCAACAAAGACTTTAGTAAAGTAGCTGTGGATTTCATTTCAGCCTACCGTGGTTTATAATTGCATGTTTTACTCGGTCTGAGAAAAAATTGAATGAAACTAAGAAAGTACTCTAGTTTAGCAAGATAACCAAATCTATCAGTACGGAAGTCAATGATAATTAAGGCACCATCAAAACCCGTCAAGGAATGTTCGGCCATAAGTTTATATTTGCATTATTATAGGTTATACAATTACAAATCCCCCATACTATAAATTTGTATCACTAAATTTATTTTATCCAATCCTAGATACTAACTACAGAATAAAACAGAAAACAAGAACCATGCCTGCCTAAATTTATATCATTACATTCTTTTCCACACTGTCTCATCATAGTTCACATGAAGTTGGACTTCATCGACTAAAGATTGTTTAAACTGTGAGCCAATCATTCTTTTAGAGTAATTACGTAGCATAATGCACGTAATCTCAAGCCATTCAGAGTGTTTTTACTTTAGGAGAATCTATAACTCCAAAATATAGACACAAACTTCAGTAAATATTCATATGTAGTAAGTAACTTCCGTAAATTTCAATGCTAACTCGGGCACGATAACTGCAGCTATCTCCTAAAGCAACTAGAGACTATTATAGAATAAATCTTCAACAAATTCACATTTACAGGGAACACATATCCATAGTCTTCAAAGATTGATTTAACAGTTAACAGAACAGAAGCCTCAGCAAATAAAAACATATCTATCTACATGCTCTCAGTTATGAACATACCTTCAGGCGATCCCTCTGCTCAGAGTATTTGAAAAGGATAGCTTCTCCGGTTGCACTAGCTTCCTCTAACATCCGTGATGAATTTCGAACCGAGTTCATAGCTTGTGCCTCATCGTCAAAAATTCTTAAAATGTGAGCAGAGTCGCCACTCTACAAAAACCAAAACCAAAGACCATTCAAAATGAAGGTTAAAAAAGAGGTTCAGCTAACCAGAAGCCACAGGTAGCTAAAAATAGGTACTTACAGCTCTTCCAAGCAATTCTGCCCTCTCCTTTGCTTCCGTCATCCGCTTCTGGTTTCTAAGAAAATACTTGTCCAAACTTTGTTTCATAGAATCAGCCTCCTCTGCAACTTGTTCCACCTTTCTGCAGGACAATTCCAAGTTGTAACACATCAAGGTTAGGCATTGTCAAAATGGACATAAGCCTTATAAGTTCATGCATAATTATAATAAAATCCCAATCCCATACTGTAACCCGAACAAAATTCAATTCAGGATCTAAGAGACCACCCCATTTCATTTTTCTCTTCTCTTTGATGGAAGAAACAATGATTCAACTCCAAGGAAACAAAAAGCCACAACAGACAAACAGGAGAACATAACATCCACCACATTTGAATAAATTAACAAAACAAGTAATTCAGAGAGAATAAGGAAATCTTAAAAAAAAAAAAAAAAAAAAAAAAAAAAACCCAAAAACCAAATCAAAACAAATACCATCTAATTCAAAATTCAGCCCAAAAAAGATGAACATGGAAACAGTACAATTACAAATTGAATGAAAGAAGAACCTTTTCCACAAATCACGTTGAGACTTGGCCGCAATAGACCGCCATAACCTATCCATCTCAACACATAGAGACTGGATCTGAGTAATATCCTTCTTGATCGAGAAGGAAAGCTCGGGAGAATCCATACCGCTAGCCGCCGAGTATTCAAGACGCTCAAGCTTCTCAAGCCCATCTCTGGTCCTCAAAAGCAGCCTCTTCGCACTTTGGTATATCTCCGAAAGGGTACCTCCTCCACCTCCTTCTAAAGCCGACATCGGAATCAGAATCGCAATTAGAGACTTGGGTTTTCGTCAAATATGAAATCCGAGATGAAGAAGAAACGAAATGGCAGATGGTTAAGAGGGAAATGATGACAAAAGGAGAGGAATTTGGTAGATTGTTGTAAGGCAAATGAGAGAAAAATTGAAGATGAATATGGGAGAAAAAACAGAACAAAGAATTCCTGTGCGAGGATCTGAAGGGAGAAACGAAGAAGACGAAGAAAACTATGAACGAATGAATTGACGGGGAGATGGAAGGCAAGGGATGAGAATTTAGAGAGAAAAACTGGATTTTAAAAAAATATATATAATGCTATTTAAATAATTATAATAAAAAGTAGATTGTTGTAAAAGTATTGAAAAAAATAGGTTGCCATGTACACCATTAAATTAAGTCGTGTGCATTAAATGACAACGGTGTGAGAAAATAAAAAATTGTTGATAGTTGAAGTCAGTCAAATTGGAAGAGACGTCGCTAATGCGATTCTCAACTAAAGATAGTTTTCATGTTTGTAAGAGCAAAAAGAAGAAAATTGGAGAACGATTAGAGAGAACAAGTGAACTATATAGTGTGCATTCCACTTGAACATGAAATCATGTATGTTACACCATGAAATTAAATGGGATATGGGAATTTTGGTACCGTTTTGGCCTTAACCTTCACGAGAGGATGCGATTTGATACCCCAATTATTTGAAACCATTGATTTATTTCCATCCAAATCGATTTGTCAAAAAAGTATTTAGGATGATGACATGGCGTGTTTGGGAACCGTAGATGCTGACGTCTTTTGTAATGAATGGATGGGATTAATTGAGAGTGTTCACAAGCCTTGCGATGGTTTTGAATTGACATCGACAAACCAATGATAGGCTGCCAACTCATAATCATATGATCTGGCAGAGGCTATGCCTTTCGATATCATTCTTTGCCTTCTTTATTAGCTTAATTTGTAATAAATTACGAAAATATTTACGTTCCATATAACAAAAACCAAAGCTGAAAAAGTGTTTTTATAAATTTTAGATTTGTCTTTAATATTGCGGACAATTTATCACATTTCTTTCTTCTTTTTGTTTTGTCATTTATTCATCATCTTTTCCAAATTTCTTTAGCTTCTCTTCCATATTTTTTTAAACGATTTATTTTCTTCAAATTTTTTATTCCATCTTCATCATTTTCGATAAGATTGTTTGAAACTACTTCATTTTCCTCATATTCAAGAATATCAAGTTCATTTAAATATCACTTCGACATAATTTAAACGAACGTTTTACCATTATCAACAAGATCATTTAGCATGGTCAACACAATCGTTTAAATTTAAAGTTCTTTTCACATCATTTAAAATGAACACTTGTGTTGACATGATCTGAATGATCGCATACCACTCGAATCTTTATATTTGAAGCATTTTTCTCATCGTTTAAAAGAACTACACAATCACGTGGATAAGGTCTAAATAATAGCGTACCATAGTCAACAGATTCGTTTAGGTTTGAAGTATTTTTCTTATCATTAGAGGAACTACATGATTATATTTATACTACCTACACAATCATGTATCATTACTTACATGATCGCGTATCATATTCACTTAGAAGGAGAATTGCACATGTGCGATCATGTATCATTACCTATACGATTATGTATCACAATCATTTAGAAGAAATAATTATATTTGTGCGTGTGACCAATTAATCATGTGTTGATTGGAACATTTTTTGTATTTTCTATTATAGGACAGTGGACTTTTGTCTTTTTCTGAATTATTCTATACACTATGAATATTTTTTTAACTTGTTATATTTAAAAAAATATATTATTTATTTGAGTAAGGACATTTTATTTTATTATTACAAGTTGAAAATAACTATGATAACAAATGAAAAAAATTTACTTTTCTGCCTCCAAATTCGAGAAAAAATATGTTCGATTACATTTTTAGTCTTTAGATATTGCCAACTAAATTTACCAATTCTCATAACATATCTATGTAGTTTCTGTGTTTTTAAAATCAGGTTTATAAAGTCCTTAAAAACTTTATTTTTTATTTTAAATAATTATATGAAATCTTAAATTAAAAGAAGTAATTTCTAAAAAACATATCATTCCTAAAACTATTTTTTTCTAATTTTAAAGTATCATATAACTTTTCTTTAAATCAAACAAAATTAAAAAAAAAAATTGTCATTATAAATGAATCAAACACAGGTGTGGGTAAATTTAAAAATTGAAAGCGATGATCAATTTTCAGCTTATTTCCATTATAAAATGTTGTATTTTGATGGATATCATTTATATTCCTAGAATTGAAACAAATTAGAATTCTAAACACTATACGGACTTCCAGAAGATAAGATATTTTCCAGTTGCTAGTTCTATTTTCTTTTGTTTTTTATATTTCAAACAAACTTCTAAACTAAACTATAACAAAATTTCACATGCATAAGTTGTGTAGTATTTTCACCATCAACTCTATGAAGGTGAAAATTTGCTTATACACCTAGACCCCATGGGAAGCCAAGAATAGACAAAAGATCATTAATAACAATTTCCTAAAGTGATATACGAAACACATTAATTAATCAAACTGGTTAGTAACAGCTTCATTGCAAAAGTTACAAACATCCCATGACTTGGTAGTTATGTTTGAGAAAGTTGATAAAACTCCTAAGGGTCGACCATTGAATAAAAACAATATCAATGTTCTCATTCTCAAATTCGCCTCAATTCTAACGTCGTTTGAGAATAGTTACATGAACCCGCTTATGATAATTTAATGTAATTTTGTTGTAAAGGTTGCCCAATTCTTTACACTGCTGTGAGTAAATCAGTAATAATTATGAGTTGAGGAGGAAAAGAGGGTCATTATATTGATCATTCTAATCTAAGATTAGTACCCCCTAACCAAATTGAAAACAAGCAAGATCACTCTTTTAAAACAACTTGGTAATACTTTCTTTTTTCTTCTTTTTTCCATTTTAATACCTGAAATCTTTTGACTAGTAATACCATACTAGTAATGTCTGTATTTTACAGAGGAAAAATCACTTACATTGATTTAACGGAAAGTTGCACTTCGGTTTCCAGTTGCAGGGAAGGCATGGCGTCGTTTGCCTTGCGGTAATTCCACGGTGCCACTGTTCTTTTGAACTCTATCTAGACCTAAATCTAACTTTGCCCCAGCATTCTTTGATGCCTTTGGATCTTTGTCATTCTCAGGTTCCAAGTCCTCCTCCAAATCTTCTCCGAATACTACTTCTTTCCTTGCTGCTTCATAGTCGAACGGTTTAATTTGCAAAAAGTCACTTTGGTTTCCTGGATTATCAGTTTCCCCAACATTCATAGCTTTTTCGTTCGAATTCAAACATTTTTGAAAGCTAGAAGACAATTCAGACAAAGACATTGGTTCGTCGTCGTCGTCAATTTCAAGAGGTGAACTAGCACTTAAACCCTTCAACTTTGGTTCACCAGTTGCTTCATCAACAGCGCGCAATTCTTCGTCTTCGTCTTCGTCTTCATCTTCGACATTGTCATCTGAATCATCTTCCAACATGATAATCTCATCGGTCGGGAAGGGTTTTGGAACTGGCACTGCAGGAGGCTCTACATTTGAGCTTTTGGCTGACTCAGCAGCAGGTAGTTCAGAATTTTGAGTTTTTAACGCAGTCACAGTGGTCGGTTCTGCAACTGACTTCAACTGCTCACTTGTTCCCAAGAAAGAATGAAAGGGCAGAGTCACAGAAGATCTGATTTTATCCAACTTGCTCTCTTCCTTATCCTAAAAAAATTAGGCACACAATGAGGCCAGCTAAAGGGGAAGTAAAAGAAATGGTATCTTACACGTTACACCAAAGGGACCTACCTTTTTATCAATATCTAATTTTCTCTTTGGGGCAGAGTTTCCCAACAGTGACCCAAGACCTCGGTTAGTCTTCTTTTGCAATGAAATGTTCACTCCAGTGACCTGAAACAGGAAATCATATAGAGTATAAATATCAAGCAAAGCCCAAATTAGTCTCTAACCATGGTTACTTAGAGATATTTCAATACATGTGCTACTGGATATTTATCGCCATTCGAGTGTTTGCTCGGCTCCGATGTTGTTGGGCCTACTGGAGAGATATGTCTGCTCCCATTTAGAACTGGATGCAGAGAATGATCTACCTTCACACATTTACCAGGTACAAAGGGTCGGTATCCACGTTCCAAGGGTGCAACTTTAGACTGAGAAGAGGGCGAACAAACTCGATCACTGGGAGTATTATCAACAGCACTGTTCTTCATATTCAGGATTGTATCGGGAATATTAGTTTCTTGGTGTTCATTAGCTGATGCATTTTCTTCTGATGCCTGTCGTGTAAAATACATAGAAGAGTGAAGGCAATTGAATACTAAAAAATATCACTACCAACAACGTGGAAAAAAAATCTGCGAAAGGGCAAGTTAGAATAAAAATTAAAAGATAGATTAGACTTCCAAATTATAATATTAATCAACTTACAAATAGAATAATAAGTTTGCAACTCGAAAGATCAGTTGTTAGTCTGTCAATATCCCTCGGGCTTCCAAAAAGAATTAGTTAAGTCTTTTAGTTACAAACTCAGAAGCCACAACAATCCTCCTCCTTAAGTCCTTTTCAATCCTAGACACAGCATAAAGCCGCTGACAACAAGAATAAATGTCCCTTCTTCTCATTTATTTCTAACATCTAATGGATTAAATAATACTGGCACTAATTATATCTCTAATCACCACAAATTCATTGAAGGTCATGCCCTTAAACTCCTAGGGAAATGTTCTTGAACTCGTTAATCATAGTTATGTGGCTTTAGGTGGTGTGACAGTTAATCAACAGCACGAGGTTACAAGCACAAGCCTTACCGCCTCTGCACGGACTTCCTTCAAACGCTGAGCAGCCTCTTCAAATGCACAAGAATTAAGCATCGAATGCCTAATGATGGTAACAATTGAAGCAAGATTCCGCTCAATATATGGATGCTTTGATTTCAGTAGTCTACGTAATTTGTTAACAGTGACAGGCATCTGTTTGGCTTTAACAATAAGAAAAAATGTTAAAACTCTGCAGTAAGCCACACAAACATAAGATCATTTCCAACAACAAATGCCAACATAGCTTTCCCAGTTACCGATTTCCAGTAGCGTTTTGTTTGGCAATATATAACCAGTACTTTCATCCTCTGCACGAGCAACAACATCTCGCCACTCAAAGAGACCCTGTCACATTGTCAAAATTAAATAAGGCTATTTATCTTCCAGTGACATAAATTGAATAGGAGATATGATCTAGCCTCTAATGAATTAGGTTTTTGTTCTTTCCAAACAATTTACAGCCAATTTATGTCATTTCTAAGAACGTTTATTGGAGCTGGAGTTAGTGGTACTCCTGTCAAGTGGGAAATGGCTCTTTTGTTTTTTCAAGGGTTGGGGAGAAAGGTGACGACAAGTCTAAAATGTTTTTAGATTTATCAGATAGGGGATTCTACTGAGACAGATGACGTATGGCTGGAACCTCAAATTTAGAGAAAAATTGTCACACATTGTCTGTGAAGAACGGTTTTACACTAGCAATCCATTATTTTTTCTGCAAGATGTCCTTTTTTCTAATTTTATGAGCAAATTGGCTGCACAGCTTGACCCCATTTTTTGGCATTAAAGAAATAAGATATTTGTAAGAGGTCTTCATCCCTGTTACCATCTAGATGCAGATATACTACAGATAAAATGTAAAGTGTAAGAAAGCTTACTGCAGCAACAGCAAGCTGTTGAGCATCAAAACCAGAACCCTGTAACCTATATTAAAATAAATAGAAATTAGGACATTACTTATGAAAACCTAAATTTTTCACTAAATGCAAAGCGTAAAGAAAAAGAGAGATTTCACCAGCTGGAGGAGAAGTGAAGAATAGCAAATGGTGATGTCCTTTTTACCCAAGAATGGAGAAAACTAACCCGTATACATAAAGATATGAACTTTCTGTCAACAGCTCCTTCTCGTAAAGATGCATACATACGTCATGACTTCTCTTGTAAACCTACAAAATAATGGTTGGTTCATGAAAAAAAAAGTAACAAAATTAAAGCTGATCTCCTATATTGAACCATATTGAATATCAGATCCCAAATTTCCCAAAAACAATTAAATGTGACACCAGAAAAGGGCTTTCATCTCAAATATCAATCCTGGAAATATGGTAAAAAAGAGATTTATAATTTCAGTCGAAGATGCAATTAGCAGTGCCTCTTAATTGAAAGAAAATAAAAACATAAAAGGTCATGATAAAGTTGGAGCAACTTGAAAAAAACTTATGATGATAAACAAAATATTTCATTGAATATATGAAATATACCAAAGGGGCACCTCCTCTTTACACCATTGCACTGATAAAGATGTCAACTTTGGTAGCAGAGATATTGTTATAGTAACAAATGATTGCAATGAAGCTTGGGATTGGCTCATTATCATTATATTAACAAAAAGGGTGATTCAACAATGTGAGCTTGAACATTTCCTTTTGTTGGGTGCTCATTGTGCATTTTATATCCATCCATTCTATCTCAAGAAAAAGTGGGTTTTGTGATTAGAAAAGGAGAGACAGAGAGAAGGTGGAAAGTGCCTAATTCTCATCTTCTATGGGTTAATCTGGCAAAAGCTATTCCTACTAAAAATTAGTTTGAACATAACCAACAGATCTTTCGAGAAAAGATCTTTGTGGTCGGAGTGTTTTCAATTAGCTTTTCTATTCAAGACTTAAGTTTAAATTGGAAATCATTTATTTTTCGTGAATAAGTTTTATGTTCTGCTAATATAAGTTTGTATTATTACTTTTAATTGTGTGATTATATTTTGAGCATTGGGCTGTTTTTCTTTTCATTGCATCAATAAAAAGTTTGTTTCCTTACCGCATAAATAAATATTAAAAAACACAAACAAAAAACAAAATTTCTTCAAGTGACACTTGACTTTCCATGACGATGAGAGAAAATGGTTAACAAATCCTTTGTGGACACAGGGCAAGTGCTAGCATGAAACTGATATGCTTCTAGTTTGAGTAGAACCATAATTTTTGCATCAAGAGCAAAAATTGGTAAGAGGTAATAAGAAAGCAAGGATTAATATTTCTTATTTAAGCTCTCCCTATCAAAGTCAATTACCCTGGATTGAATAACTTAAACAGGTAACTTCTTTTTGGTAAGCCCCTTAGAGTTAGACTTAGCTACAGTAGTCAAAAGTTAGTCTAGTTATAGTTTTCAGTCATCACTTGACCGGCTACTAGTCAATACTTTGTAAGTTTTTGAACGTTGGTTGAGCCTATATAAGGTACCCCATCTGCAATTAATATTAAGAATTGAGAAGTATTTTCTTTGAAGACTGTCTTCAAGAATCAGTTTCATCAGACCATATCCAAGTTTAAAAAAAGAAAGCATATAGTGCAACCCCTTTTTTTGTTTTTCTTTCTTTCAAGGAAAACATGAAGTGCAACTTTTGAGATCTTACTGGCAACAACCCAATACCAATGCCAAAAAAGACCTATGTCTTTTTTTAAATTAATTTTTTTAAAAAAAAAATTGAGATCACCTGGATGAGTGTAAAACAAAACAGATTTCATGATGTTATTGGACAAATCTCATCTGGCAGAATAAGTCCTTAACTAAAATTTTTAAAATGCTGAAGATGATGCGGTGGCGATGCAACCTGTAATTTTTATTTCCATACTTGTAGCAACGTCAGGCTTTAGAAAGGCAGAATGAAAGAATGAATATAATCTTAATCCAGAAAAGGTACATACACTTTTCCATCAGCTCTATATCATATCTCTTAGCAGAATGAAATCCATTCAGATTCCAAGTTTTAAAAACAAGTAATATTAGAAAAGGAAATGAAAAACTCAATATCCTATCATTTAAAGAGAATCTACACTTTGTAATGCAAACAAGTGGATCAATTTTAAAGGTAGCTGAACAAAGCTCAAACACATTTCCCCAAATCCAAAAATTTCTGTTTTTCCTAACAAAATAGCAAAAGATGTCGATAGCAACTATACCTCTACCAGAGGAAGATCAGATTCTTCAGATTCACGAGGCATTGAGGCCAGTTTCATCCTCATCAAATCGTAAATATACAACAAATAATGTGTATCTTCCCGTGCATATCTGTGATTAAAAGATATGAAGTTAAAGAAACGTTAGTAAGGATGTGATGAAAAATGTACAACCAAAGAAAACTTCATGCAATATCACATGCTTTAAAGAATAGACTTGGGTACTTTGTTCAATACATCCATGACTTGTTGGACACTTACAGGGAAAATATAACACTAATTACACCAAATACTCTTACAGAAATCTCCATATGAGAAAAATTGCACTGATCTTTTAACTTAAGCATCATTGCATAACAGCGGCCTATTTTCTCCTTATCAAGTTTGTTTTAAATGTAGACCACATGCATAAAGACCTTACAACATTTATCTTATCTCACCAACTTCACATGGTCAAATCAAATGCATCCACGCAAAGATTACTAAAGAAGAGAAATAATAATGCAATAGAATAACTGGCACCGTCCAGGAGAAAAATATATAAACAAAGGTGTAACTAATAGGAACAAAAGAAAAACAGCATGACAAGAACCAACGACGTTTATACCTCACCATCTCCTCAGGGAGAGGTCTTAATCTCCAGTCTGCATTTTGGTACCTGTAACAAATTTTAACTGTTAAAGCTACAGAAAAAGACCCATTCAATTCCACACATAAAGTATCCAGATGCAGAGAGAGAAAGTTCCTACTCTTTATTGGCTGCAACACCACAAAAGTGATGAAGGAGATACTCCAGACTATTTCTTTCCAGTTTTAATACTCTTGAAGCCTGAGGATAAAAAATGTATGAATAAAGTCAACAGTTATTCGTCCTCTTAAAGTTAAAACACAGAAAAATAAGGCCCTGCATTCTCAAAAGAAGTCCAAAGATAGATAATCCTTGAAAGAAAAATTAACCATAAATCAATCACTTATTTTCGGAAACAGAACCCAAGGGCCACCAGTTTTAAAAAATGGCCAGCGATGATGAATTTTGTTATAATCAGAAAATCAAAGTCGTTCTAGCTCCTATAATCATTGGAAAACCTATTATCAAATGTCAGGATACCTTTGAAATTTTTTTTACGAGAAGTTGTATAATTTGTGAAGACAATGATAAAGGGCGATGATAAAAGAACAAAAACATCCACTCACATAGTAATTTGAAGACACTAAAATACTAATGCAAGAACTAAAGCACAAGTGTAAATAAGGGAAGAACAAGTAGATACTGTAATCTGACCACCATTTTTTTTCCAGATAGAAAAACAAAACGATAGACAAAAGGACACGTGGGCAAAAACCTCTCGATTCCATAATTAAAAGTGGAAAAAAAGGATAAAGGTCCCATCTTATTTACTATTTGTTTTGGATAAAACTATATACATCTGAGGGGACAAGTTAATGCAAGAATCTAGGAATGCAATTTCTTTTCTAAACAGAAATAAATTTTCAATGATGCACCTATGAATGAGATTGTAACCTGCAGAACATTATCTTAATGTAGACCTAAGAGAATTTAACAAGAGGAACAGCCATAAAAAGACAAAGGAAACAAATACTTGAATGGATCCAAGATAATGGCTTTAAAAACACGACCTGTCCAGTGTCAAATAAGTTGCATATATAAATCCCAAAATCTCGTTGAAGCCATACAACGTCTCGATCTGCTCCATGCAGCACCTAGATGAGTATGAATATTATAATAAAACCCCACGCAAACTAAGCTTCAATGTATCTACAAAAAACACTTCATCTCCAACTTTCACCTTTTTCTTTGAAGGATCCTTGAAAACCTCTCTCAGATAGGGCCCCACATGAATTCTAAGCTTCAATGTATCTACAACATAATCCTCAGTTCTTGTAGAAATTTGCATCAGACAGGTAAGTCCTTGAAAAGACCGATACTGATTATGTTCCAAATCAACCTAAGAGATCAATACCGTGCATTAAATGACAGAACACAGAAATCAAAATTAGAAAGTAAATGCGAATATAGACTGCACATCAAAAGTGAGTGTTAGATATCTATGCATAAAACCATACCATTAGAAATTAGTTTTACTAACTGTACTATGTCCCATTGCAAATTAAAGGCCAACTCTGATTTATTTCATAATATTGCAACTAGTCTTGAATTCATATTTGTGCATTTGATTGATTCCTTGCCCAACTCAAATTAATAATGCAAACATGAAAGTTTGGGAAGAAAGCATTTGCTACCCCAAAATAATTTAAAACACTGTCTAAATACAGTCAATTCTAAGTAATTCTTCATTTTTTTTAATAGAAATAACTACTTTCATTAAGAAAAAATGAAATAATACAAAGGCATACAAATGGAACCATGTAGGATATTGCCTAGAGCATAATAATAGAAAGTCTTCAAAACCAAAGTCCAAAGAGAAACATGGAACCACGATAAGGATCATACCTCACCTATCCTATCCATACCTCAAAACGATCTATTGTCTCCCCCGGCACAAACATCCACAAATAGAAAAACGGCCTTTCTCTAAAATTGTATGAGAAAGACCTTCTATAAAATTAAATTACTAACAATTCCTTTTAATCATACAAGCTTACTAATTATGAGTCTATGACACAAAATTAAACTAATAACAATTCCGTACCGCAAATTCGTTCACCCCTCGCAGTTTAGCTGCCAGTTCCTTCAAATCATTGACTTCCTCTATGAATTTGAAAGGAGTACAATCCAAAGATGGTGGATAGATAGGTTGAAAATCTTCACTAATCTTATCAACAAAGTCCAATACAGAAAGCTTCTCCTGCACAAACAAGTAAAATGAAGTAAGCAACAGCTCTCAGCTTCCACAAAACAATATGTGCTCATGAAAAATAGATACACACTATACATTTGCTAATCCCATTGAAATTCAATCGCTATCCCAGCTAAACCACAGAGCAAGTTTACAGAAGACAAGCCAAGAACTTCTGGCCAATAAAATTTGGTCCTTTTTTGGGAGCCATTAAATTTCCAAAATAAGCTAACTAGCCAAGCACGATATCCTTCCTCCCTTGTAATCAAAGAAAATGAAAAACTAACACTTAAAACCATAACAGCCAAAGGAGGTTAAACTAACCAGTGGATGTACAAACCGGATGCCATCTTCACTCCTTTGCAACCAGACATGCTCGAAAGGCTGGTTAGAATTATTAACCAAAATATTAAACTCGTCCTGTGGTCTACGGATAGTTGGTATATGAAATGGCACTTTCGGCTTCACCCCTAAAGTTTTCCTATCCTTGGTAGCAACCTTCACACTCGACTCAAAACTCGAATCATGCATCTCATCTTCATGAGTCGGAGTTTTCTTCTTCTTCCCACACACCAACTGAAACCCATCATCAGGGTCTGCGGTCAAAGCCAGTGCCCTCCCACTCTCCTCCTCCTCCTCCTTCCGAATCTTCTGAAACTCATCCAGCGACACATCGAACCGTTCAAAAATCTCATCATTAACATTAACCAACCAATCATACGCGTCGTCGGTATCCTCAGGGAACGCCATTTCCTTACCCCAAACTTCGGCGGAAGAGCCAATGGTTTCAAGCATCGATTGAGATTGGCGCTCGATGGTCCGTATTGGGATTTTGAATTCGTCAAAGTTGTAATAAAAGTGAAAGTCCTTTTCGGCGGGAATGGCCCGAGAAGAGGCGGCGAGCTTGGAGAGAGACGAACCAAGAGAACCAGTGGTTAGGGATTGGAGAGTCTGAGCCTTCTGAGAATCAGACTGATCGACGTCCATATTGTTGCAAGCTCAGAGATGGCTCGCCGGAGATGAGAGGGATTCCCCGTTGAGGTTATCGACGGTTAGGGTTCCGGAGAAGAGTTGTAGAGAAGAACTTCGTTTCGGCTTCGCATATACTTCACTGTGAGAGAAGAGAGAAGAGAAAAGAGAAGAGAAATGAGAATAGAAGTGAGAGAAAATATTAGGGTAGAGAGAGAAGGGTATGTCACGTGAGAGGGCGAATGTGCACGTAACCTTCATCTTCCACAGATTATGTTATGTTATCAATAAATTAGGTTAAATCACAATTTTTTAATTTTCTTCAAACAAAAAAATATATTTTTAATAACTAGTCACAACAAATATATATATATATATATGTATATATATAGTCTTCAAAATAACAAAATTATTTAATAGTTGGTTCTAATTTCAAAATAGAATTTTGCATTATTTACGTAGATGAGAGGAAACCTTTTTCGTCTCATGTTTGTAAGAAAAAATCTTCCTCATTTTACTTGTTTTATACTTCGCTTGTCCCTCTTTCTTAATCTCCTTCTTTTAGGTTTTCTTTTCTTTACTCAAATGAAACCTAAAAGAAGAAAATTTATTAAATAATATAAATAAATTGTTTAAAATGTAAAAAAATAAAAAAAAATTGTATTTATATTTGGATGGAAGGATCTAAAATTTAAATTCAAATTGTTATTAACATTATTTAATAAATTGTTTAAAACATTAAAAAAAAATGTGAAAATCTTGTATTTATGTTTAACATTATCTTAGGGGAGGATCTAAAATTTAAATTTACATTGTTATTAAAACTATATTATGTATTTAATGAATTGTTTAAAATATAAAAAATGTGAAATTCTTGTATTTATATTTGACATTATTTTAGATGATTTCTTTAAAGGCTACATGAATGTGTTTTCGTAGCGCCACCTATGATTGTTAGGGAATTCCGAGGATGAAAGAGACCATTAGTAGAGATTCGAGAATCTGAGCCTAGGTGATGATATGGATGAGGGATTGTAATATGGCTTCGGGCCTAGCTTAACCCATGGTGGGTGGCTCTATGTGCACATAGAAGTAGATATGAAGATTGTTATTGTGGGAGGTGCTAAGTATACGTGAGCTTAGTTTGGTTGTGTGTTCCCTTGTAGATATAGATAACGTGTGAGCCATTCTCAGTCGTGTATTTAGTATGTAATCATGATTGGATTGGATGGGGATTGGACCTAATGTTTCCTTGTGGATATGAATCACATGTGAGTTATTCTGTGCCGTGTATTTAGTATGCTATCATGGTTGGATTGAATGGAGACTGTTACTATGTCATATACTAAATATGTGTGAGCTCGGTCTGGTCGCGTGTTTTCTTGTGAATACATATCACATGTGACTTGTTCCCGGTTGTGTATTTAGTATTCTACCATGATTGGATTAGATGGAGGTTGTTATTGTGGCAGATACTAAATATGTGTAAGCTTAGTTTGGCCACATGATTTCTTGATCATGTGCGAACTATTATTGACCATATATTTAGACACTTTTGCTATGGTTGGATTTGGCACGAATTTATTAAAAAAATTTGTTTAACAATGTAACAATTGGACTGTGACAATTGAAATGCTGCCCCATTGATTGAGGGACAGGGACAAAGGTTAGAAATAAGGCCAAAAAAAAAAGCTATCTCAGGTAATGTCTTCGTAAGAGGAAGTAAATTACATTGTTTTTAAAATGTATAAATTATATGAAATTTATATGAAATATGTATTTTTTTTAAAAAAAAATACATTGGGGTCATATGTCTCCCCGTATCCCACCTTAAATGTCATATATTTTAAAAACATTTATTATTATAAATCACTCGCTCTACATCGCAAATGTCTTAAAGACACTTACTCATCTCAAACTTGTCAAATTATCTATTGTTTAACAAATATTTTAAAGACACTCACTCATCTCAAACTATTAAAGATGCTCACTCATCTCAAGCTTATCAAATTATCTAAAACTCTTTAAGATGCTCACTCATCTCAAGCTTGTGAAATTATGTACGGATTAACATAACAATGATATGTTTTAAAAACACTCACCCATCTCAAATTATCTACCGATTAAATACTTACTAACTCATCTCTCATCTCTAGACGTACACATAAGTGTGAGTTCTCCAAACAAATGAAAGAATGTAATCTGAAGAGATTTTCTCTTTTCATAATTTGTTTTAATTTTTAATTTTTAAAATAATTTTTAAAAAAATTATTAATTTTAGCGTGTTAACGTTCCAGATATATGCATGAGTCATTTATGAAGCTTTGTTTGACAATGGATCTCTCTTCTGAACAAAAGAACAAAAATGTATTCACGAACGATCAATTGACATTTTTATATACTAAAAATAAATATAATATAATACGTAGATTGAATTCCCCTTAAAACAATTGGAAGAAGAAAGAAAATACCTGTATGCTAGTTTTACTGCCATACATATGATACTAGAGTCCTATATATATAAAGGAAATATACATTTTGTTATTCTTCTATTGTAGGAAAGGAAAAAGGTGATGTTTCTTTTATTGCAGGAAGAAAAAGATAAAAGAGTTCATGGTGGGCAAACGTGAGAGTCTAGTTAGAGGGGTCAATTATTATTATAACCAAGGTAACAATTATAAGGATAATGAAACTATTTATAATAGAATATACGATATTTTCAAATACAGCTCTCTCTATGTCACTTTTATCATTTTTTTACAACCAACCACTAAATAAAGTTTGTCAGATTGATCTTTATTAAAATGATAATCCAAAGAATCCCCAAATTATTTATAGGAGTGAATTGAAAAGTAATAGATGAATGGACAATTAACAATCTAATATTCTTACAGAATTTCGTTTCACACTAATTCCACACAGTGATGAAGCATGTACAGTTGAAATTCAAGTATGTCAAAATGAAATCTATTATTACTCATATCATGCAACATTGAACAAGAAAAAGGGTTTAGGGTTTCACACCAAAAACAAGAAGCCCCCAAAATACTGTGTGTAGTATTTTTTTTCAATACTCCTAAAAACCAAATCCCACTGTCACATTATTCTCCGGGGGGAAACACTTTGTCCGTATATACACAAAAACAGATGAGATTACGAATTTTAGAACTTCGAGGAGGAAGGAAGAAGCATAGCCAAGCTATAAGAAAGCATGCAAATTAAAGGAGAGGGTGTGAATGGGAGGGTTACCCATATTAATTGGAAGGGCTGTTGTTCTCAGGAAGTTTGTCGACAACACGGACGCGGATGACAGGGATGGAGCCCCACCATTCTTTGAGCCGTCTGTCTCCGCCGCTGTTGATATCTCCAGTGTTCTTCTGTAGTTTTGAGGTCGTGAAAAAGCCGTATAATATCAATCCCATTATTATGTACTTTGTTGGAACTAATGCCAGTGTTATTGCTAAGACACTCAATACTGCCATTGTCATGTCTGCGTGCTGCAACCAAACAAAGAAAGTAGGGGTATTGTTAATTTCAATTCAAAACGAACAGCTCCTCTATTTGAAATGAACTTAAATAGGTTTCTTCAAAATGGAGTGTAGTGGTGATCAACGGTGCAGAAACAGACACATCTATATGTTTTCTTTTGGTTTTTGTCAACGCAAATTGTGAAACCGGCCCTATCATTCAACTGGTACAATATAGTTATAATTACAACCTCTAACTCACATGGCAAAAATTGAACTCTCAAACTTATCGCAATTTTCAACGATTATATATGCTTGTTATCATTTAAAAATCTAATTTATACCACTATTGTAAATTTGAGTGTTCAATTTTAACAATCGTACAAGTACTTTTGAAGGTTTAATTTTTACGGTGGGGTGGTAATTGAAAGCCATAAATTGTTGTTGTTGCAAATTTTTCTTGTTTTTTCTAGTTTGACACGAGGAATTGAACATTCAAACGAGAACTTTTGGAAATAGTAAAGATGTGCCTTTGACTAATTGACCACACAAGTTTTGGTAAAAGGTTAAGTGTAAATGTCCAACCCAGTTGAGTTATGCTCTATGAAAAGTATCCGGTTAGGAGTAGCTAACATAAAATAAAACTACATTTCAGCGTAAAAATGTAAAATAACCAGTTTTCTAAAATTGGTTCAAAGAGACTTTTCATCAGGCAATTTCAATTTACCTAATAGCATTTCCTAGAACCATTTAACTATAATTTTGGCCTTCCAAAACCATATCCGCGAGAAACCAAATTCACTAAAATCATTAAAGAGTCAAAAGAAAAATCTATACTAAAATCACTAAAGACGAGGAAACCTAATATTTATTTCTTTCATCCAAATGGACATAGCATACCTAGCACAAACTATTACTACCAACTTCAAGATAGAGGTTCAGTTCCCCCACCCAACATATTTGTGGGTATCCGTCCATGTAAAGGGAAATCTTCAATTCAAATATACTTCCCACCAACTTCTATCAGTCTATATGCCCATCTACCTGTCTTATCATTATTGATCTAAAATCTAAACTGGCCAATTTAAGACTCAATCTCAAGAGAGATGACAGTACACATTGTCAAAAAAAATTACATAAGAAAAGTGAACATACCTTGCGAGTTTTGGATATAAAAATGGACCAAATCTTCAACACTGCAATGTTTGCAGACTGCACAATCTCATGCACATTTTGCAAACTCTGTTGGGCAGCCACTATGCTCTCCATCATAGTCTGGTCAGAGGCAGTGCAGACCACAATCTCATCGCACTTTTCCTGAATCTTTTCCATTCTCGCTTGAAGCATTGCCATGACCACCCAAGATAAGAAGGCTGCCACAGCCTTGCCAAACCACTCCCTACATCCACAAAGAACATTAGTTGCCAAACTTGATCTTGATCCAAGAAAAAATTGAAGAATACAATTATTGAAACGTATGATTAGGATATTTTGTGCACACAAAAAGCCCAGACAGAACATACTTGTATGTAATTATCAAAGATACAGCAAGCACAATAACAGTTGCCACTGGTCGTTCCCATTCAATAACTTCTTTGAGCCAAGATAACCTGCTCTTGAGTGGCTTTAGCAGCTCCTGTATCATATTATCAAGTTGTGATTTTAATATAAGTCGAAAGAGAATAAATTTTAAAAATATTTGATTAGATTAAGATGCTTGCCAAGAAGATGAATGCACTTTCTCCGATTCCTTCCTCTTTCAGTCCTACAGCAGTAGCCTTGGCAACTGCAACTTTCTTCTCTTCTTCTCTCGCCTGATTAATGGCATTCTCTAAGGAAGACTGGGATTCACCAAGTTCAGTACTTGTACGATGAACTTTCTTTGTTACATCTACACTAGAGTCAGATAATTGTGACATGTTCAAATATCTCAGGGTTGAAGTCGCACTACATGGGACTCCACTATTCAGCAACTTCAGATTCTCAGCAAGTTCTTCTAGCACATAGTCCCCCTTTGGTAACTCATCGCACAAGGAAAAGATTAAGAACTTTGTAGGAATTGGTGGAGATATTCTAAGCAGTTCTCTGGCTGCATGAAGCCTTATAATCCCTAATATTGTTCTTGAATGCATCTCCCATGCTTGTGCTGGACTTTCCACATTAAATTTCTGCAAAAAGCGATGCAAGAGTATGACCTCCTTTATTAATGCTAGCCAATGATCACGTCTTGTGGAACTTGTCATCTCTGGAAACTCCAACACAACTTCCTCTAATCTATAAAAATGTAAAAATATTTGGATTAGTTATAGATTTTTTTTTCTTTTACACTAAGCGCAATCATTGCCCAAAAAATATACAAAAATTAATTAATTAATTAAAATCTCACATTGCAGGGGATTCGTAGACTATTGCCTTGTCAAAAAGTGGTGCACCCCAAGGTCCTGTGGAAGCTGGTTTCACACTGTGCATGGTGTCCTTTGAGAGTTCTATCTCAATTGCATTTTCATATGTTATCACTCCCGAAGCCTCAAAATAGAGGCTGTAATTAGTTAATGTAAGCCTTCCTGAGACAGAAAAATGACCTTCGTGGCTCAGGCATGTTCTCCATGACAGACCAATCAAATGGGAGAGGAAACAATGATAATCAACTAAATCTAACCAGGCCAACTTGTTGATCCAATGTGGCGAACTACCCTTTGGGAGCTAGCAGTGCCCTCCACATGCAATATGAACTCATCATCACGCAGTTCTACACCCTTTGGTGTGGCCTGTTTCTGCAGATACTTCATGCATCTGCAGATGATAAATTGAACAACAGCCAAAAAGAATAAGAAAAGAAGTTAGAAAACGATTTAGAAGTTATGTGATAAAATGTAAAATATTTTAACCATCTTTAACTCTATAACAGAGGTTCCCTTCCCCCTACCAGGTTTGGGGAGTTGAGCAATGATAACGAATCTATGATAACTTATAAAAAGCATCTGCCCAAAAAGAAACGCAAATTATGTAATCTCTCTAGAACTACTTTGAAGTTCTTTTACGTGTTTTTCAAAACTTCAAAATTCAAAGTCATGAAAAATGGCTTCAGTTAGAGGAACTGAAATAGGCCTCATATATAGGCAAGGAGAGAAGAATTATTGTACTTCTATGACACACAGTCTGAGTAAAGTAGAGCAAACTAACAAAAGCATAACTGTCAAATAAACAGAAAGAGCAGGTGCCCGTTGGTGTGCTATCTTCACATATGGTTCAGAGCTTCAATTAATAACAACTATAGGGATAATGTTTACATAATCCATAGCATAAGAATCCACAGTACCGAAGAAAATTGTAATTTAGAATGAGTTATAGCAATTACTTGTCAATTTCCTTGAGAAATTTATCATATGCCGGGAAATGAAGCCGGTGTCCAGTTGGAGCTGTTAGAGTTTCGAATGTGAATCTTGCATTGACAAGATCCGAAACTAATGGAACTAAAGACCCTAACCACACATATGCATCTTCTCCAACATCTGGATCGTCGTTAACCTGCCAAGATGACACCAAAATTAGGTGTCCAAACGAGAGAGAGAGAAAACAGGTAGGAAATGGACCCACCAATGATCAATCAATCGTTCAATCACACACACAGACACACGATATTCTTACCAACAAAGGCATAATGTCCGAATAGAAAAGAGGAATCTCATCCTGCTCCGGAGGCACATTGGCTGCTACGACTTTCTTCTTCTCTTCTTTCCCCTTCGCCACACACTCCTGTTACATTAACAACAGAGAAATGTAAAAGTTATACACGAACAAACTCGATAATAATACCGATGCATAAGGCAGAGATTCAGCATGAAAAAATCAACTGGAAAGAAACGTAAAAAAGATTTCGAATATTACATTGTAACACCATAATTCAAGTTTTGGAGGACACAATACAAAAGAACAATCACCGAATTAACTAACCAAATTTCGGAAGATTGTAAGCATAAATACAGTGGTATAAATCTTCAAACTAGATCGATGAAACCGATATATTATAGGAGCCTCATAGAGAAGAAGAGAAGTACGTGTGTATACGTACCTGACGAGTCTGTTCATCTTGAGAAGAAGGCGTCTCCCAAGCAAGCATCATATCAAAGCTGAAACGGGTAAACGATCCATTACCAATACCTTCCTCCAAGTTCCGACACATATTTGCCAAAGCCTTAGCGCTACAAAACTCCACGAACTTCCTCGAATAGGTTCCGGTCTCAGGTTTCCAGGAAATCTCAAACTCCTCCACCAATCCTTCCACCGAACTGCCGACTTTCCTGCACAAGTACACTCCAAAAATCGTTAAACAAACACAACAGTTCTGTGCAAACCAGAGAACAAGAAGAATGACATTACGAAGTTGCTTCGATTTGGAATGAAGGAAGAAGAAGAGAAGGAGTTATCTTACAGAGCACAGCGTTGGACGACGTCATTGGCGATGGAGGAGAGGTGTTTCCGAGAGGTGGTCGCCATTGTTGTTGCGGTGATTTCGATTTGCTGCTGAACCATTGGGGAACGAAATGAAGGAGGTGGGAAGAAGAAGAAGAAGAAGGTTTGTTCGGTCGGTTGTAATGGCTAAGGAGTGAAAATTGGGTGTTGATGAACGTGTCTTTACACTACTAGGCCACGTGGCATTCCTCATGCAATGCTTTGTGCATGCCCACAGGGGACCTCTCGGCTCGGAACCTATGGATAGAATCTCCCCTTTGTCGCTTTATGAATTAATTAATTACACCTTTTTGTTTTTGTTAATTATTACATATTATAAATAATGCAAACCCCCAAACTCAACTAATTTTGATATAACATTGCTTTCTTTTAACACGTAATAGTTGCAAATTTACCAATTAAATTCAAATTAATTAAGTATATCACTGATAGACCATGTTGCAAATATTGGTCAATCACTGATACACCATGTGAAGTCTATCAGCGATACAAGTTTATCAGTGATATTTTTGCTATATTTCCATTTTTTTTAAATATTGCTATCTTTAATTATTATTGCTAAAATAGTCATCTATTGCAATTTCTCATGTCATTAACTAATGCAGTTAAATGATTATTTGACCCATAACTTTAAAGTTGAGTTGAAGTATAATCAATTTCACTAAAGCTATCGGTGTTCTTGAATACAATTCACCTTCACCAACTTTAACGTTGTTTAATATTAAAGTTTCGTAAATGTATATAGAACTTAAATCTTTCCCTCTTTCTCTTTCTCTCTCTCACCGTTTCCATCTACTCAATTATCTCGTCGATCAACCAACTCCATAACAGCCAACCATCAACAACTAATATTACCTCACTTAGATGATATGCTCTAATGACCATCGTTATTAAAAAGTATATGTAATTTTATTGGTTCTAAAGTACAAATTCTTTCGTTTTCAAGTGATATTGTCTATATATATATATAAACACACACACAAATATAGCAAAATATATGTGATAGACTATTCTTAGTTTATCACGATACAAATAGACACAAATAGTAGTTTATTTTAATCTATCACGGTACGTCATATATATACTATGATATTTTGTTATATTTTGATTTATTTTATTCTATATTTGAAAATTCAAATTAACACATAACTATATGTATATATATATAATCGGTAATATAGTGAAATGTTATATTTGAAGAAGTTGCAACATTTTTCTTTTATTAGTTGTTTGAATAAATCAAATTTTCTAACTTCTTTATAGAATTAATTTGTCAAGGTGGGTCTAAAAAAGTGTAGTTGTAAGCATATTTTTAAATCCATTTCAATTCTACCACATGCCATCAAACTAAAAATAGTCACTATCCTTTATTTCTTGAAAATAGTGCGTTGAGGATAGATTGTAAGAAGAGAATGTTAAATCAGGATGAAAGTCGGTTAGACTAATTGATAACTAAAATGAATGGATTGATTTTACACAGGAAGCAATAAATAGGCTTGAGGATCATATTTTCAGATTTAGTGTGATCATATTATTCTTTTGTGACTGTTGGTCACCACTGTAGTCAAGTAATCTCTATGTAGCAGCAAGAACAGAGGCAAGATCTTGAACTTTCTGTTCGTATAACTTAGTTATGGTCCACGACTTGAGCTCTTCTACAAAGTAAAATACTTTATCTTTTTCTGACATGTATTGAATGTCTAACATATCATCGAAGAACTATTTGACATACTCTCTTATGGTTCCCGTGTGTATAAGCTCCCACAGTTATCTTTGAGCAATAAATTTAAGATTTTTAGGGAAGAACTGAGCCCTTTGTTCTTTCTTAAGATCTTCACACATAACAGTGGTACATCAACCATTTTTGGCGTAGTTCACTTTTGACCTCCATAAGAGTTTTGCATCATCAGACAGATGCATTGAGGCTAATGTCACCTTGGTTTCTTTAGATTTGGTTCCACTGACCTTAAAATATTATTTCATATCAAATATGAAAATTTCAAGCTCTTTAGCATCGCGGTTCTCGTTAAAAGTTTTGGGTTTCAGGATTTTGAACTTGATCGAAACACTATATGCTTAATTCGGGGTCTGATTCCCCACTACTTGCATCATTAAATTTACTTGCATTTTCATCTTGGGCATCTCGACCTTGATTGTCTATATCGTTGCTCTAAAGTCGTCTGACAGATCGCTGAACAACTTCATGGTTTTCTGGGAATAGTCAAGCTCTTCCATGTGCGCAACAGATAGAGCTACTCTCGCCTTCAAAACTACCCGCTCGAGCAGTTTCATGTTCTCAGGAATCAATCCTCGGCGTCAATTCATTTATAGGTAGTCTGTCTACATGGGCATTCAATGCGTCTATTTTTTTGACTTTTTCTTTCAACCCCTCTAGCCGGGTCTGGAGAAATCTTACTTTGTCTGAAAATTCTCTCAGATACAAGAATTGCTCTTCAATCTCAGTCGGTCGCTCAGATTGCAACTTCGACAGTTGTTTAATTGCCGTCATAGTTGCATCTCGCTTAGCCAATGAGCTAACAAATACCACTAGTCACAATCACAAATTTTCAACACCGACAAACGATTGTGCAACACTTAATTCTAACTCGGTGAACAAGTCATCTGTATGAAATCTAAAAGTCGCAGACAAATTCGAGGTACGATGTAGCCTCTCTTCACATTTTGAGATAAATTGGTTTTATAAAACATGAAAGAAAGAAAAGCATTGAAAACATCGTTAAATAAAACATTAAAGACTGTCAATTGCAAATAGTACAACAAGACTTGATCGATGATTCAACTACCATGTCTCCCCTATAGTATATTCTAAACTTTTTTAGCTTTGATAAACTTACATATGAAAATGTAGAAATGTCAAACTCTAGGTCGGTGACAACAAAAGAAAAACAATAGACTAAACTAAGTACAAAACATAAAGATAAGGTGGTTTGAAGATGTTCAGGCATGTGACCATGGGCACAAAATGCGATAGGTTTGTGCAAGATATGCAATTGTTTTATAAACTTCCCTCGAATAAATTAAGAAATAATTAATTACGAATAATTAAGAATCTCCATTTTTCAATTTATTCATAGAATGGATTCACGAGTTTCACACTTCTTCAAGTACCAAGGACTCATAAGAAATCATTAAAAAGATTTACTTGATTGAAATTTTACTACCTCAATATTATTATTTGAATAAATTTTTGTAAAAAAAAAAGAAATAAAACGATAAAAATAGATAACAACAATACATACATATCAGCATTTTCTGCCTAGTTTATTTAACTCAAGAGACTCAAGAATCTTACGCTAAAATAAAAAATAAAGTGAGATGTTTTGACTAGTAATGGAGAAATCGGCCAAACCAAGCCAACTTTGTAATATATATAATTTCTATGCACTATTTGACATGTTGGGTATAAATTTTGTAGTGTTTTACCAATTTTTGTACAAAATATGCAATTGTTCTATTCTTGTCCACTACGTTCAATTATTTTTGGCTTATGCCATTCATGCAAGTTGCCCTTGATTTTTCTAATAAAAACCAATCCAATATTTTTTGTTCATTTTCTCCAAATACAATCCAATTTCACACATCAATCATGAATCCATTTGGTATTTGGTATTATTATTCTTATTGTTTTTGTAAACTCATACCATGCTTTCTTCGTCTTCGTAAATACCCTTTTAAATTATTCTATTACGTGGCAGGTGATGACTGGTTAAATAGCGTGTTTCGTAAGAGAAAAAAGTTCCTTTATTCTTCTTCTTCAAAATCGCAAAAATTTATTAGATTGACTCAAAACAAAAACCACTGCTCCTCTCTCTCATTTCCAATTTCAGCTTCATTTCAATTTTCACCACCGGAGTTCTGACATTCCTTCCTCTCACCTCATCAATGAAGGGCGTCTCTGATCCTTCTCTCATTCGTCTCAACATTGGTAACTCCACTTCTCCACTTCTCCCCCTCTCACTCTCTTGCATCCATTGCCTCAACTCAATTATCTAAACTGTTGATTTCAACAACTGCCGATTGGTTTCTGAAAAGAATTTCGACGTTTAGGATGTTTCAATTAACAATTAATTTATGAATTTACCTGATCTTTAACATCTTCTTGCTTGGAAATCAGCATTGTACTATCTTTAGTTCTCTTCTATTTGTTCATTTAGCGTTAATTGAGAAGTATTCTGGGTTATTTTGGATTTTCCCTTTTTATTATTGGCTTTAAGTGAATTAATTAAACTATTGATTTCACAAACTACCGATAGGGTTACGAAAAAAAAATTCGACGTTCAGTTGCTGATAATCTTGTTTAGTTGTTGTAATTAACAATTAATTCAAGAGTTTAACTGATCTTTGACATGTTCTTTCTGGGAAATCAGCATTGGACTATCTTTAATTCTGTTCTATTTTTTCATTTAGCGTTAGTTGAGGAGGGTTTTGGGTTATTTTGGGTTTTCCTCTTTTGTAAAATTTTTCGTGCTTACTTGCAGGTGGGAAGAAATTTAGAACAACATTAGATACATTGACTCAGCGGGAACCTGATTCCATGCTAGCTGCAATGTTCAGTGGCCGTCATACCTTATGCCAGGATCCTGAGGAGGTGTGTGTTTTTAGTGTCAAAATCATTTATTTTTTCATTTTTCAGGATCGGAAATAATCTGTTTTGTTTCAATGAAAAATCATTTGATTTTAGTCTCAGATTTGGGTTAGACTATTGGAATCTAGACTTCATTGACATATATGATTTTCTTACCTGGAAATCTACTCCGTCCCTATTATGAACATTAAATTGATTTGATGCAGGGATCTGTCTTTTTGGATAGGGATGGGAAACATTTTCGACACATCCTCAATTGGTTAAGGGATGGCATAGTTCCATTTCTTTCTGACATTGACCTTTCAGAGCTTCTGCGTGAGGCAGAGTACTATCAATTGCTTGTAAGTCATCGTTTTCTGTAGTTCAATTTTTAGTTGATATCTTAATCATATGATTCATATCCTACTTCCACAAGTTCTTTTAGTTAATATTTATTTTCAATGTCAGTTTTCTGGTTGAAGGAGCTGGTTTCTTTATTGAACTTCTTGCTTGTTTTTTTTCCCCTTCTATATTCATGATTTATGAACTAAATGATACAGTTGTACAACCTACATAACATATTTTCTTCAAGTAAGGTAGTTTTTCTTCTATGTTAATGGTTAAAATTTGTTTCAGGGACTCATAGACGGAATCAATGATTTATTAAGTAAAAGGAAGGAAGACGAGGAACCTCAGTCAGAGCTGAAGCGTGTTGATATTATCAAGTGCATTCAGTCTGAGAAAGTTAGACTACGAGGGGTTAACCTTTGTGGCCTTGATCTTTCCAAGCTGGTAATTTTCTAGTTTCTTGACTCATGAGATTCTAAATTTTTGGATAAAAGAAACAGTCTCATTATTATATATGAATCAACAAAGAAAAAGGACTATAACGGGCCAAATATTACAAAAAAGGTAAGAGGTAGCCTTGACAACTTTAAGAGGAAGGAAGACTTTTAAAGGTGCTAAACACGTTCCTGGAGAGAGGCATCATCAAGGCCGCTAGACTGAAACCTAATCTGTCTTGTTCTTAAACAGTTGTTGCCCATGGAATCAAGGGCTTCAAACCTATAATTCCAGCCACCAACCTATAATATTATTGCCAAGATTTTGACAGAGAGAATGCACAAAATAGTCTCAAGTACCATTATGGAAAGTTTGGACGCCTTTGTGGATTGGGGTAGTTCTCATACTTGCTACGAAAGTTACTGCATGCTATAGGACTTCGGACGGTTTCATTGTCAAAATACTTTGAAAAGGCCTAAGTTCAGATTACTATTTATTTATTTTTTGTTTTCATATAACCCTCTGAGAGAAAGGTTTTGATTTTAAGTGGATATCTTGATTGGGTAGTTGTTTTCTCTTTGTCAACGTTTCTCTCTTAATTAGTGGTAGACTGAATAGGCAATGAGTGAATTCATTACCACTAGGGGTGAGGGAAAAATAAAATTCAGCTAACCATCTAAGCTTGCAAACAATACAATATTCCTTTGTTTGCGTAGGTTATTTCAATCTCTTTGAACGAAATCCTTTTTGTTTAAGGGGGAAGTAAGATTTTATTATTTTCTTGTTATTTGTGACACTTTCAGGAGTTCTTGCAAAGTCATCCCCTGTTTGCCTCAGCTTTAGAACATTTCTTTTTAGTTAGTGTTAGAAATAGTGGGCTTGGGCCTTGACGAAAGCCAATGGGTAGTTAAGATTTACTTTGCCCTAATTTTTTATTCTTTTAATTAAGCTTGTCTTGCCTATAAATTTTTCCCCTTTTGTATCTTTATGATTATCGGAAAATAATAAGAAACATATATACTGTGGATTTTCTCCCTGTACTAGGGTTTCAACGTAGATCTTGTCTTCTTTCTTTATCTTTGTTTTTCAATAGTTAGGAATGAGATTCTATTTGCATCTAGGAAAATCACTGGTTGCATCAAATCCTTTCACTTTTTCTTCCTTGATTCATGCAATATTCTACTTGTAAAAGAATTCCCCATCTTTTCTTTTTTTCCTTTTACCACATGTAAGGACCTTCTCATAATTTCCAAATTTTGAAAGGTCTAATCTGATATGAAAGTGGACACACTGGATTCCGGTTATTTTTTGAAAATTGAACTCTAAGTAAAGTAGTCAGGCCCTAAACTATACCTCAATTTTCCCTCCCTGCTCCTCTGAGGCTCGCATGTCAAACTTGAAGAAGGATGTATTTTTTCATCACTCTTTTGGCTTGCTTGGTGCTCTTGGGAGGATCTATGACATACAGTTATTTTCCTCTTTTGTGCTTGACTGTCTGTGTGTTTATGTAAGTAGGAAAGTGGGAGAAATAGGAGAATTTTTAGAGGTTTGGGCTTTGGACCTTTGTTTAGGTTCAAGGCTTCCCTTCTGAATTTCTATATTTAAGGATTCTAGTGTTATTTGTCAATTGGACTATGGAGATATTTTATGTATTGTTTTGTAGCTAGCAAGTTTTTGTATTCTTTGTTCTCATTTTTCTGTTGCCCATTTGTCTACTTTCATTTTTATCAATTGAAACGGGATCCTCATATATTTGTGTGTGTGTGACATTTTAAAGGCAAGTAGGTAACTTATTAATTTTACCATAAATAATAAGTTATATGCTTAATCTAGATATCCATTTTTTTTCTTTAAAAAAAAATAATAAAAAAAGAAAGATATCTATTTTTGTAATTATCTTATTTCTTGGCTATTTTCATAAAATTTGCTTTTCATGTATGTATGTTTGTTGCTATATTTGCAAATGTCTCTGTTTGAAGTAGGTTGCTACCAATGCAAGATTTTATGACATGCCTAAAGCTATTAAGAAATGTACAGGACCTTTCATATGTAGACTTCAGCTATGCAAGTCTTAAAAGTGTGTTCTTCTCACGTGCAAACCTTCAGTGTGCTAAATTTCGGGTATGTACTATTGCTGTTCCATCTACAACCAAAGCTTCTGTCACTATAAACTTATAATATTACTTTTTCCTTGAAGAGTAGAAAATATCTTCGATCAGCAACAGTTAGGATATTTTCTTATAAACTTCAATAGTATGGAACGAGCTTGTAGTTAGTGAAAAGAAGCTCTTCAATATATATTTTAAGGATGATCCAAATTTTATCAATGATAATGCATTTTGCATAATGTTTATATCAATAATTGCTTTTTGATTGATTGATCTTCTGAAAGATGTTTTAAACTTGTAAAAGTTGAGTTCACACAGTATCTAAAAAAAGCATCTAATCTATATCCCATTTGGTGTTATGTAGGATGCCGATGCTGAGGGCTCAATATTTCATAATGCAACTTTGCGAGAGTATAAAATCAATATTTTCTTCTCTTCTCATCACATTTTTTTTCTAATTTTTTTGAGGATTGCCTTAATAATTGTATTTTGCCTAGAAAGATGTGAATTTACTGGAGCAAACCTTCGTGGGGCCTTGTTAGCAGCTGCTAATCTTCAAAGTGCTAATTTACAAGGCAGGTTTCTTTTATAACTATGCAGTTCTCTCTCACATTTGTCTTTTCTTTGACACGTATTTCTCCGTCAGTTCTTTGCTTGATTTTACTGGACGATCTAATTCTGTTTGACAATGAAGCTTTCGTCATATTTGATTACATTATATGCTAGTTTCGTTCCAACGAGATATTAACTTGTCACTTTGAGATATGTTTAGTGAAAGAAAATTTTGATAGACATAAGTGGAGAACACAACCTAAAAATAAAGTCCTTGGGTTAATGAGATATTACTTTCTTGCTTTTGTTTCTTTTTGTAATATTCTTTTCTTCGATGCTTCGATGAGTTGGATCTTCGAATCTTCTTTTCCATAACCATCTTTCCCTCTGATTTAGGTTGAATTTCTCATTTTCTAGACTTTCTTATCTTCATCCATGTACTGTCTTTTGTTTCACACTAGAGTTGTGTGTGTGTGCATGTGTGAGAGAGAATTAATGTAGCTTATCTAAATTTGAGATGTTTAGTTTTTTTTGTTATATGCGTGAGTGTCCGAGCTAGCTTAGCGTACCTCGACTAAACACACAGGACAACCTTTTTGACCCTACAACATTTGGGTGTTAAGAAAACTCATAGAAAATTAATTCCTAGGTAGATGGCCACCGTGGATTGAACCCATGACCTTTTAGTTAGTTATTGAGACTATGTCTCCTTTTTTCAATACTACCATGATGGTTTTGAGATGTTTAGTCTAGGGAAATGAAAGATTCTCCTTTATAAACTTAAAGTGTGGTGGGATTTAGATCATTTTATTTATTTAATTTTGGTAATCTGTATCTTCTTTCGTTACATCATTTGTCTTTGTAAAAACTTATTTCTAATCAGCTACCAGTAAGTGGTTCACTTTTGTTAAGTTTAAGCGTTAACCATCAAATTGGTTGTAATATGGTTTCTCTCCATTAATAATAATAATATGAGTAATTTTTTTGTTAAAGAACTATGGTGCATATTCTTTGTTTCTTTTAGTATTTTTACTTTACCCCTCAGAAGTCTTTCATGTCATATTGCAGATGCTTGTTTGGTTGATTGCAGCTTCTGTGGAGCAGATCTACGCTCTGCACACCTTCAGGTTTGGTTTATGGCTTTGTTTAAGTTTTATATACTCTGGATATTGTCTTTATAGTTTTCTGGATTAGGATTATTTCATCAAGAAAATATAAGGCATCCTCCAAGTCCAAAAGTCGAGGAAATTACCAAAAGATTCAACTCTTCATTTGATAATTAATAGAACAGAGGATGTTAGGGGTCGGAAAGGTGAGAAGATTTTAGTGGCATTTCTAGTCAAGGATCTGGTAGAGTGTATCTCTCTTGAATGACTTTCTTGTTTGGTAGTATCCAAATACTTCTTTTTACCTTTCAAAGAAGGTCTTGCTTTACCTTCCTAGCCATTTTTCGCCTT
The DNA here is from genome assembly GCF_000004075.3 of Cucumis sativus. NCBI lineage: Eukaryota > Viridiplantae > Streptophyta > Magnoliopsida > Cucurbitales > Cucurbitaceae > Cucumis > Cucumis sativus. The sequence continues at coordinate 9,445,836 of NC_026658.2, forward strand.
CATTCAGGAGTTAGGAATATCTGAATGACATTTAGACGCCGTAAATAAAACAGGTTGAATGTAAGCTAAATTCACATCATAGGGCCGGGTTAATGCTTTTACCATTATTGCAAAAAATTCAGGGTGCCGATCTAACTAATGCGAACTTGGAGGGAGCTAATCTCGAAGGAGCTAATTTGAAGGTTAAATTTATTTGTAGCACTTTATTTATTCCCTCAGCTTTGTAAACAAAAATTCCTGACCTCAACTACTTGTAGGGCGCAAAACTTCCCAACGCCAACTTGAGGAGTGCAAACCTACAACGAGCCTATTTGCGATATGTGAATCTCAGAGACACTGTAAGTAAAGGCGATTGAATCGTAAAACCACATATACTTTGTTCATGCTCATTCTCTTTTAGTTCCTTTATTTTTCAAACTTTTATTTGGTATCTACTTAATTTTATAGCAGTTGGAAGGTGCAAGACTTGATGGGGCAAATTTACTGGGAGCAATCAGGTGAACAGGCATTAAAGGTGCATGACTTAAGAAATATATCTATACTTTTAAGTATTTTCTACTGTATATACATATTGTGCCATTCTCTTTCCCTGCTCCATTAAATTACGCAAGGCAAATCTAAGCATATGCTTATAGACGATTAAAATCACTTGGTTGATCATTATTTACCAGATTTTTACACATCATTTCACCGTTCTCTCCATCCAAATCATTACACATACACTCACATATTCGTACACTGTTGTATTATATTTAGATCATTTGTTGCTGACTGGTCCAATTTTTAGTTTTTATACTTCGCTGTCGCTTCAAGATTTGACTACCCATTTCATGCTCGTTTCATATTTTGCAATGCTGGAATCTAAATAATCACAAATTTTAGTTTTAGGGCGTGTTTAAATTAATTTCCTAAAAGACATTTGGAGCATTGAGTTGGTTATTATAGTAAGTGAGTCATATAATAGTCGGATGGTTATAACAGCTAGTATTTGGGGTGTACTGTTTTTACTTGAGTAGGAAATAGTAAATATTATAGCAAAGAAAAAAAGAGACCACGAGTGAAAAATAGTAAATACTATAGCAAACAGTAATATTGTTATGGACAAAAGAAGAGGGTTTTGAAAAAGTTACTATACTTAATTGTTTGTTAGATGATTGTACACACCAATATTCTATTTGGTGCAATCCACTTCAAACCATCACCAAATGACCCATAAGCGTTTTTAAGTGAAAAAAAGTTGTGTAGAAACGCACCAAAAGCGGATCCAAATGGCTGCTTAATTACTCACTATACACAACAATCGAAGATGGTTAGGTGGAGGATGGAGGATGGAGGATGGAGGATGATTCTGTTTTTTTAGTGCTCATCTGGAACTTGAGGGGGTTAGGATGAAAAACAGTATTATTGAAGGATCAAGACAATTTGAGTTGTCCTTTTTTTTTGGTCCTTAGATACTCGATCAAACTACAATTTAAGTTCAACACACCATTTAATATCTGTTGATCACATCGTTTTAGATCTTCTATTGGGTTTTTACTTCTTGGTAAGTTAGGTGTGTATTTTTTTTTTCTTTTATTATTTTAGTTATTTATTCATTTATTCTAGGTGGGTTGGCTTCATGTGTCTAGATGATTTCAAGGAGAAATTTATTACTTTTTTTGGACTGAACATAATTGAGAAAGCATAAATTAAGGTTGGCCTATTTTGCCAATTTGCTGTCAACAAATTTAGTTTACTCTAAATTTCTAGTTTTGACCTTTGAACTTTATGTTCATTTGGTAATAATTATGTGAAGTTTTGAAATTACATTTCAATCCCTCCAATTTTAACAAAGTACTCTTAGTTAAAATTTTAAGGTTGAATTACATGTATAGACTAGTTTTGTTATTGAACTTTTATATTTATACTTAATAAGTTATTGAATTTTAAAAAGAGCTTTCAACTTTGAGTCTAACAAACCTTCTAAATTTTAAATATGTTAAGTACTTCTTTAACATTTGATGTGTTTGATAGAGCACGATTGATATGTTACTAATTTAACATTTAACAATTTATTAAGCATAAAATTGAATTTTATGTCTAATATGACATTGAATAATCTTTATATTTAATTGTGTTAAGCCTTTGTTTAGGATCTCGATGGAATTAGGTACGAGAATGAGTTACGATTCCTTTTGAAGAATTTACTTGGATTCAAAATTGAAATGAAATGCTTACATTTGAAACTAGGACAAAATTAAATAATTAATGGAATATCATTTTATATTTCTAACCAACTAAAATGCATTAATGTGAATTAAAATACTATATTTTTATTTGATTACTGGCTCAAATTTTTATTTTTACTTGCCTAATCAAATTTTTGTACTTGAAATTTGGAAATATGTTAAATGACGAAAGTTCTATTATAGTAGTAATCTATCTTAGTTCGTTGATTCATTTTGCTATATTTCAAAATAGTACAATAAAGATAAATTATTTTAAATCTCCGTTTAGTTATTGATTCACTCATATACAATAGTGAAAGAATTTTTTTTGGGTGAAGTTTTGGACAGTTACAAATTTAAATTTAATTTAATAAGATGACATAATCTTAGTTTTATTCATATTTAGGGTAGATTGTGCAACACAAACTATGAGGTTAAAAAGAGAAAAAAAATTAGAAGTTGAAACAAGAGCAAACGCAATAATACGTAGAGTAATTATGATTGAAATAAACTATGCAGGGAGTTTGAGAAGATGAACGAGAAGGTGGATAGTAGAATGAGTAAGAACTGGAATGAGAGCAAGCTTTAGGAGTCTCATTCATATCTTCACAACGAAGGAATTTCACAAAATCAAAAGACAATTTGTTGATTTGGTTTTTATTTTTTGTTGTTTACTCCATGATTATATCTCCAACAAAACACTTGGCGACTTGGCGAAGGTGATGAGTTAGGTGATGCCACAATTGGCCCATAATTGTGCATTCCTTAACCAATCACTATATCCCTTATCATAAACTAACAATCCTATCAAATTTGATTCTAATTATAGGTTTCGTACAAAATAATGATGAATTTAAATTAAATACGAGAATTGAATTCTTAAATTGAGACTTCATATTTTATTCTCATTTCTCATTTTTATTTTGATAAATACCTACCAGATAAGAATGCAAAGTACGGGAAAGAAATTACAAAAATACAAAAATCTTAACAAAGAAAAATAAGTATCAAACCCGTATGAGTAATTTACTCCAAGATTTAAAACCTTCAAGAAATAATTTGAGTTACAAAATAGCAGTTTATTCTTTCATTTAGCCAAAACATGACAGTGTACAACACATCCCTCTTCTCTATAAGTAAGATCAAAAAGAGAACTTTGAAAACTCTAATTCTCACTCCAAAATTCACATTAGTATTCCCTCAACATTGTTAAGCGCTTTCTTGATAAGCTTAAACTTCTCTGCATTAACTTTACTAGTTTTAATCATGTACTCTTTAATGAAGAACAACATACCACTTCGAAGAGGTTCGAGCTCAGGGTTAACAGCAACTCGAGTGAACACGTTCCATATCAGCTTGTCAGGACGTTCAAAAATTGCATCAAACAGCATACGAAAATGCATGATTCTCTTTGCAGTTAGCAGCCTAATATCACTCAAATCTACTGACTTCAAGACAGCAAGTGAGAGAGTAAAAGAGGTGATCATCTCGGCGACAAACTTCGCAAGATTCATCGACCTGATAAGTTGCATCGTATCCAGTTCTTTGAATTGATCCCACAAGCAATACTGTGAAGATGAGGTGTGGCGTAGTTAGAAGATGGTACTTTCGCAACCGTATCTAAAGTTTCATTAACCAAACTGAGTACAGACCAAAGAGGCAAAGAACTTACCTGTAATGTAAACTTGTGGTTCTTTTCATGCTCACACAATTTGGAAGCTAGAACAGTGTAGTACTTGTTAAACACTTTCTCTTGTAAACAACAGTCCACAAGAACCCTCATGATCTCCCGGTCCTGTAGACGACATGGAGATGGTAAGCACAATAAGAGGTATGATTTGGAGGTAGGGTGAAGAAAATTTACAAAATTCCACCAACCTGCTTTCCAGATAAATCCAACCTAATTAGCTTCTCAAATGCATCAACGTAGTCCTCTCCACTCATTATAATACAAAATATCGCTTTCCTAGCATCTGTATTCATTCTTTGTGCAGCTGCAAGCTGAAGCATTTTTTGAGCTTCAAGTACCTCTTTATCAATAGTGTTGGCAAACTCTTCAACGTTATCTGATGTCGTTGACAAATCCCCAGACAACCACCACTGCCCCTTCTTGTCAGGATCAAGCAACTTGTTCCATTTGATCCCTCTAATTATTATATCATCTACTCCTAACTGAAAATAATAATTGAAGAATGAGGCTTAAAAAAAGGTCAGATTTCAATCACACTCAACAATGCAAGGTTAGGTAGTTCAAGCATAGAATCCCACTTTTTGTTTAACTATCGATGAGTTGGCCTAATAGCATTACAACATGCAAAAAGTAAGAAACATTTTTGGGAGAATAAAAGTCATCATGACTACTTGACTAAGATTTTTTTTTCATATCCGTGAGTGTCCAAGCCTGCTTACGCACACTTCAACTAATCTCACGGGACAACCCACCTGACCCTACAACATTTGGGTGTCAAGAAAACCCAGAAGAAATTAATTCCTAGGTAGGTGGCCACCATGCCATGACCTCTTAGTTATTGACCTTTTTACGACTAGGTCAACCCATGATGGTTACTACTTGACTAAGATATTAAAAATGTTTCATGCGCTCAAAAAGAGACTAATTGAAAATCTTTCACTGTCCTTGCATTAGACCTACAAAAAATTATCCAACTTGACCTTTCAAGTGAACAAGTCTGCTTTTGAAGTAAAATGTTTACTCTATAAAGAGCAATTATCTAGCAAATTAAGATCTACGCACTACAAAATAATGTAACCACAAACATGCAATGCTAGCCAATGAAATAGAATAAGGTAGACCTTCTGTAGCCATTTCTTTATCCTTGTATGGTGGGCTGGATCATCCTTAGATCTTTTCTTGTTATTCTTGATGTCACATATAGTCTCCAGCATGAACTCCATCTGCATGCATCCACGTTGTAATATTAGAAAATCAAAATTTTAAAAATTTAAAAACTCAGCAAATGAAATACTACTTATAGAGACTCACTCTCTTCCCATTGATATTTTGTAGACCATCTCCAGAAGCTGCCTTTAGCTCATTAACCTTACTTTGAACACTGACAATAAAACTCTTCATTGCAGTGGGATCATCAGCCCTTATTTTCATTCCACAACCTACCAAATTAGAGACGATTTAAGTTATATATCAACTTCCCATGACCATCAATTTGTTGTAATATATTAAGAGTTCAAGACCAATAATTTTGTTAGAATATAAAAGAATTGAGAAGCTAAGAATATTCAACCCATGATATGAACATCCATCAACGATATAATAGTCAAATTCAATATTTGAAAGTGAACAACCATCTAAGTCAGCAGCCTTTGTTATTGACAAAATTTATGAACTACTAAATATCCATCACAAGTGGTTCGATCTTTTCTTTTTTTTTTTTGAAAAAGAAACATCACCGGTGGTTAAATCCAAGCACAACTTTTAACATAATGCACAGCCCTGAGTCTGCTAATGTTCAGGAAATATCTAGGAACGATTAGAAAAAGGGATAATGAATTTAGAATATATTTAACATCTTGACATTTAAACAAGACAAAATTCCAATTTAAAGAGAAACTCTAGTAGTGGATTAACAAGGAGATGGTGCTATATCTAAACATATCAAGCTTGAAATCAACTTACATTGTAAAACTGTCAGGATGGTGGATACATCAATTTCTGTCAACCGCTTGCTCAGTATAATTAGAAAATCATAGATCAGATCACTGAAAAGTATTTAGAAAAAATGCTTATTAGAAAGACGTGCACGCTGATGGGAACCGTATGTATTATGAAGTAATCTTTTAAAATAGTATCTAGTCAATGACTTTACATGTAGGGAATTCTGCTCTTCTGTATCTTGTCTTTCAAAGATGCACAGAAGTCTCTCTCTATTTACTCACTATAATTTTCCTGCCTCTTTCTTTCTTAGCCTCTCTTTTTATTACCATAGCACTAACGGTACCAGCTAACTTCTTAACTTCCTGACTAACTGTTAACTAACTTCTTAACTTCCTGACGAACTGTATTGGCTAACAGTCTACTAACTAACTTTCTTTCTTCTATTATATTGGTATATGATGGGAGGTCTATCACATGCATCCAGTATAATGAAATAGATTATACAAACTAAAACACACAATTATCTGATATTTGAAAAACAAACAAAAAGAAAAAAAAATCGTGAATAATACATAATGTGTGGATATATGTACTTACCTGGCGCAAACCCCAAATACACATAAATAGGAAAGCAATAGTGTAAGGTTCCGCAAAGAAAGATTATCTTCATTGAGGTATTCATCCTGAAAAAAAAGTATTTATCACTTTAGTAGAGGTCTCTACAGCCATGCAAAACCAAATAATTAAATGATGTATTTAGCAGGCAAGCTCACCTCAAATGTTTTAGCAAGGGAAGCCATGAGCCTTGCGCTAAAGTCAGTACCAACCAAACAACCCATGCCTGCAACAAAAGAGGCAAATACAGCAGCATACCTTGAACAAGAAGAAACAAACAAACAAAGGAGTTTGTCAAAAGTTAGAGAAACCCAAAAAACAAACGGTCAACATGTTATCATTATACAAAGTTTCAAATTTGACCAATTCAGCAGAAACTCCTCAACATTGTGTCAACCAATGTTCTTAACTATAATAAAAAAGTTATAGTGAAGTGATGAATGAGAAGTTAAATATAAAACTTTTATCAAAATAAAATCTAACTATATATTTTAAAAAAGAAAAGGATTCAACATATATAAACAACAATAGATAGAAGTGCCAAATAAAAATATAAAACAACACTTAACTGTTCATTGCCTCGAGGACCACGTGAACAAGATGCCAGAATCTCATCACCAATAATTTGAGAAGCAATGCTGCGAGAAATAGACTGCAAATTGATACAACACAATAGATTCACTGACGAGCTTAGATCAAATAGAGACTAGATACCATTGATCACAAGTTACAAGCGCTCAGTAAGGCTGTAATAGACATTCAAGAAACATAGGTAACGAGATAGTTAGAAGATAACATCATACATGAAAAACCGTAGACATTTCCCCTGTAACCGATTCGATATTTGATTCAGAGAGCCTATTTAGAAGACCTGATGAAAAATCAATACAACGCAAATTACATCCAAATTAAAAAACAAGAAAGGGGAAAAAAATGAACGCATAATCATACAACCTCCACACCTCGAACACGCCGACGGAGTTGAGTATGATCTTCAGGCTCAGCTCCTTTTTGCAATCTCAAGTAAGGAGCAACATATTTTTGAGCTTTGGGAGGAACTTTATCCACTGCAGCCTCTACACAATGTGATTCCACAGGCATAGATTCATCACCAGCGGAATCCTCTGTCACTACATCGTCAAGTTTTTCAGATATCCTCTTCTTCTTCTTACGTTTCTTATTTTTCTTTGAAGCATTTTCCTCCTCAACAACAGTAGTTAACTCACTCTCCATATCTAGGGCTTGATCTAATGATTTCCTTCTGTTCCCCTTTTTACCTAATGGATTTTTCTTAGTTTCCTCAACAGCGCACTCCTCAGAAAACTGCAATACTTCCTCCCCAGGGAAATCAACAATGGAAGGGATTCCTTCAAATAACACATTGATACCATCATCCACTCCCCTTAACTTCCCAGCCTTGACCTTCAATTTCTTTGCAAGCTTTCGTTCCAATTCCAAGTCCTCCTCAGCAGATAACCCAGGGTTTCGCGTGCCCGTTTCCATATCCAAATACTCCTCGAATTTCGTTTTTCCCTTGTACTTGGTCCGAGACCGGTGCTTCGCATCCTCCTTCCCCATTCCCCCTTGCTTCCTGTTTACACTACCGGCGAAGACACAGTTTCAGTTATGAAATTGGGGTATTTGAAAAGGCAAATGAAACCAATTTTGAGGTGAAGAAAAAAGATGAAAAGAGAGAGAGAGAGAGAGAGAGAGAGAAGCGGCGTCGGTGAGTAAGGGGGATAGAGAAGAAGGGTGATGAAGAGGGTGGTGACTGGTGCCCGGTGGGTGGAGGGGTTTAGGAAAGGGGTTTTTGCGGAGAAGGGGATGACTCTTCCGAAGGCCGAATTGAGATTTAGACTAACAGTGCCCTCCCGCTCGTTGTCCATCTATTTTCCATCCAATTTTATGATTAATAATTAAATATATAACTTTATTTTATAAATTTTATAAAAATATATTAATTATAGATCTTTACACTTTGCTTTATTTATAATCTTTTTAAAATGTTACTATATATATATCATAATATTTTAAATCTAATTACTATATTTGTAATAAAATTTGACAATTTTGGTTGCAATAAAGTTTTTTATATTTTGAAGTTTTATTAATGATTAGCGTGAAAGTTAAATGTGGCATTGATACAATCCTTTATAGGAGCACTATAGCTTATTTCTTTTTATTCTTTAGAGAGTGTAAAACGAAGAATTTTAATTGTGGTTCAAGATCTTGAGTACCTTTTGTTTAAACATACATGATATTGCTCAATCTTTTGAACCATATACCAAAATCGTTGTATCATTAAACTCTTCAATTTTATATTTTGTTGATGCCATTTTTAAAATTCCTTCCTAATCTTTCAAAGTGTTTCTTTTTTCGAATCTCTATAACTTTGATACCAATTAATTATTATTGTATCATCAATTTCTAACTACTATATCTCTTGCACTTATGTGTTTTCAATAATAACCTAAATCCTAGCTTTTGCACTCATTTGTTGTCAATAATCTAATCTAAACTTGTAGGTTGTAAAGTTTCAGTTTAAGCCTCTTGAGCAAAATGGAATGGAGAAGAATAATAGATAGAAGAAAGGTTTAGATATCATGTTTTTAGATACTTACATGGCTTTCATGACATTTAAAAATGAATAATAGAAGCAAAACATATTTTATAAAATATTCTTTACTTTCAAATCTCAAATGTTAATTTTTTAATTCTATATTTGTTTAAATATTAAATTTACTCGTTATTGCTAATACTTCGATCCAAATTCTATAAAAACATATTCACATATTATATTTTCTTCTTACGTGAAAATTAATATTATTGTTATTTAAACTAATTTGATTAAATTTTTTTTGAAAATACTAAATTTAATATTTATTAAAAGTATAGAAACTAAAATGAAACATTTGAGAGAGTAGAAAGCACAATAACCAAAATAGTATCTAAGCATTGTTTTTATAAAAAAAAATTAAAGAAACATCCATCGACAACTATATTTATCTATGTTTCATCTACATTTCCATAAGAATGGAGCCTTGACATTTTTTTCTTACATCTAGATTATAAAAGAGTCTACGAGTTTTACACTTTGTGTAAAGGATGTTCATGAAGTTTCAAAAGTTTAAAAGGGAGCTTAGTTCCTTTATTAGTTTTCAATGAAAACTCTTCAAGTTTGTTTCAAAAGTATACATAAACTTTCAAAAGTTTCAAAAATACATTTTAGCTCAATAAAAGTTTCAAAAATACATTTTAACTTAATAAAAGTTTCAATTCTTAACCTACACAAATTTTCTCAACAACTAAAATAAATAAAACAAAATGTCAAGCTAAACCATAAAATTTCACAAAACTCCAAAATTAAAGTCCCCTCTTAAAACATACCATAATGATAAAGTAGTCATTTAAAAAAGGTATTTTGGCTATTATGGCACACTCAACTGCTAATGTACAATTTTGTAAAAATATTAAACTCATTTGGTACTTCATTTGACAAGAAAAAGATAGACAAAAAAATAAAATACGGTACTAACGATTTCTGTTTATAGATTTTTTTTTAATTTAAAAGTATTTTTTAAACTTTTGAAATTTTAACTGTACTTTTTACTCAATACACTAGAGATTTTGACGTAGCGGAGTGTAAGTGTATTTTTAAACTCGTATATGAAAAAGTTAGTCATACAACATAATTGCATTTTTGAAACTTCATACAAAGTACTAACGGTTGATCTAAAAGTGTAAATTTCACTTTGCCATATATTAAAATTTAGCATTTCTTTTAAGAAGAAAAGCAAAGTTTAATTTTCTTGCTTTTTATCTCTCTCACGCTCTGTCGAGTGATTCTTTCTTTCAAATTGCTTCCAACCTCCAACCTCTACAACTTCCTCTCTATCTCTACAAGAAATTCGCCAAATTCTTCAATCATTAGCTATGCAGGTAACAGATCATTCAATTTCCATTACTTTCTTCAACTTTTGCTTCTCTGATTTCCATTATCAACTTCAATTGATTTCTTCTCTTCAGTCTCAGACTCGGACGGTTCAAGTCAAGCACGTTTCGAATCTAGCTACTGAGAGGGAGATAAACGAGTTCTTCTCCTTCTCTGGACAAATTGAACGCATTGAGATTCAATGGTAGCTCATTAACTCTGTGTTACTCTGAACTGAATTGCAAACAGAAGTTGATTATGATTCCCTTCTCTATGCGGTTGATTTCGTTATTGTAGGTTTCTTATTAAATGTAGGTTGCAATTAATAAGCATGAGGCTTGTAAACTCGTAATACTAGCTTCCTAGTAATTAAGGAATCCCTTGCTGAGTTTTGAAAAATGGTAGAAATGTAATTGTCGAACTTATGGTTTCAACCACTATAAAAGGAGGAAATGCCTTTAGTTTGAAATTGTCCCAGTTATAAAGATACACTTTAAGTTTGAGTATGCTAACTCTTGTTAAATTCTCTTCTGTTTTATCTTCTCTAGTTTGAGAGTGAACTTAAAGGGTGTGAGTACTGAGTAGTATGAAAATTTTGAAAGAGTGCTCTTGGAATTGGGATCGGATAGAGGATTATTCAACATGATTGTAACAAGTTTTTGTATGGTGAATTTCTTTTTGGAATCATGGTTTTTCTCTGGTTTGGAGGATGTTTTTTTACGCTAATTCTTGTGTTCCCAGTTTTATTGCTTTCTTTTAGTTTCTCTATTATTATTTTTTTCTTGCTTATTCATGCGGTAGTCTTGGGAAGCTTTTCCCAACAATATAATTTTTGAGCCAACCTCACTCTTGAGAAGATAAGAAGGGTCTGATGGATTGTAACTTGTATTTATCTTTACTTTACCACTGTGATGCAGTGTTGAGTAAGCAATTGCTTGAGTGTTATTCTAATTTATTCTTGTTGGTGCAGTGAACAAGGGGATTCCAGGACTGCGTTCGTCACATTTAGAGATCCCAAAGCTCTTGAAATTGCCTTGCTATTATCGGTATTTTATTATCTCAATTCTCTTTCATATCCACGAAGTCATTATCATGTTGAGCTTGTGGTTTTGCAATGAATGTCAGAAGTTTGGTTCATGTTGGTCTACATTTGGCTGTAAATACCTTCTTATTTAATATGTGTTGTTTTTAAGTGTCCAGTTAGTTCTATATCATCTTTAGTTTTCCCCCCTTCATTTTTCTTCCATTAATTTTGATTGAATTGAAAAGTGGTGGATGAGTGTCATCTTGATTTTTTCCCCTTTCCTTTTCCTAATGAAATACATTTTTTCAGAAAAAAGATTTTCTACTCGTAACCTCAAACATAACAGGAGGAACTTTTTTATAGCTGTAAATGTAATATACGCTGTTTTAGTAGAAGTTCCTCTGTTTTTGTATTTTGTCTGTCTGATCACCACCTTAGTCTTTCTAATAATAATAATAAGAAGAAAAATTATTTTAAATGACAAAGCTTCTAAAAATATTTACAAATATAGCAAAATATTAGATCTATATGTGATAGATCACAATAGACTAAGATAGATTACTATCTATGTCTATGATGATACAGTAGACATGGACACAGATAGAAGTTTATCTTGCATGTTTCTAGAAAAATAGGGAACCGATACTTTTTCTTTGCATGATCATTGCTTTACTCAATAATGGAATTATTTAATATTTTCCTTTTCATCGTGCAATAGTGGAAATAGACCTCTTTTTCTTCTTATCTTGTCAATGCCATAAGCTACTGTAAACAATTTCAATCATTTATTTATATGCCATTCAGGGAGCGACAATTGTAGATCAGATTGTGAGCATATCTCCTGTTGAAAATCATGTACCAAGAAGAGAAATGCAGGTACTATTCTTATATTTGAATATGTTTCAAGGCTCGCCTAGTTGTTTATTCTATATTCAATATTTTAAATTTACTATGTTTGCTGGAAGTACGGGTTGTGGACAATGCTGCTGCATGTCTTACACCTACAGAAAATAATTTTCCTAGCACTGAGGTAAATGTGTTGACCCCACTCTATGAATATCAAGTAGCATTTGAGTAGCATTTCGTTCCCATTGATAATATACTTGTTGGAATGCTTTGAATTTGTTATTTGGCGCGTCAAATGACCAATTACAGAGGCACCTCTTTAACTGTAATTTGAATTATTCTATCAAATAATAAATTCCCTCCCTCTCTTCTTGGACATAGCCTATCACATTGTTCGCGAACCATGTAAATCTATAAGTCGTTTCTCTATTGTTTACGTTTTGTCAATTGCATAACAATACTATCAAAGAAAAACCAAGAGGCTGAAGAGTTTCATCAAATGAAAAAGTTTAGGACTTGTTTCTTGTTTACTGTCTTTCGATTTTCTTAAATTGATGTAGATGGATGAAAACTGAAAAGTAAAACCTCCCTTTAGTGCCTGTCTGTCCTGAACCTCATTACACTTCTATAACTAGGGTGAAGAGCTGGTGAAACAGTTTCACACTTTTAGTTTTCATGCGGATGGTGAAAGAGTTCCTTGGTTTATTTAACTATACAAGTGGATGGTGAGGCACCTTATCTTTTTTCCACCTTAAATCTTTTGATGTTTCAGGATTCTGGAAGCCAGTCTAGCAGTGGAAAAATGTATGTTAATAGAGCGCAAGAAGTAGTTGCAAATGTGCTTGCTAAGGGTTCAGCAATCGGACAAGATGCCATGAACAAAGCAAAGGCATTTGACGAAAAGCATCAGCTAACAGCTAATGCATCTGCAAAGGTATTGTCCTTTGACAGAAGAGTTGGGCTGACAGAGAAATTGACGGTTGGGATATCAGTGGTTAACGAGAAAGTCAAGTCTGTCGATCAAAATCTTCACGTTTCAGATAAAACAAGGGCTGCAATCTTTGCAGCTGAGAGGAAACTCAATGACACAGGATCTGCTGTTAAAACAAGCAAGTATGAGTCATCATTCCTGAGGAAACTTTTGTTCGCATTTTCATTCACACTACTCATTTCTGTTAGCTTATCCCCTAATTAAGCATCCTTTACTTCCCTTCCACTTGCTATCTTCAAATTTTAGAACTCGAATATTCTCCACGCCTTGCAGGAAAGCAGAAAATTGATGGTATTTGAGATGTTGAGCTGGTTATTATAGTTAGTGGGTTATAATAGTCTATATTTGGGGTACGTGGGGTACATACTGTTCTAGTCTAGATTGTAATAGTCTATGTTCAGGGGATAGACGGTTTTATTCTGTGTAGAAAATAGTAAACACACTGTGATAGTAAACACACTATGACAAAGAAGGAAATAGAGGATGAGTAGCACAAAGTAGGATTTGAAATAGGTAACATATAATTAGTTGTAGATTATAATAATTGGAAACCCCAATTATAGTTCACCCACTTGAAGTTGGGGCCAAACACTCCCTTTAGTTTTCTATAATAGCTCCTAAGCAACTCCTAAGTGTAACTTATTGACCTTTAGATCGGTATAGTCGTATATTTCTATTATCCAAATAATTTACAATGGTTCTACTATCCTTTATGACAATAGACGGAAGTGAATTTGATTGTTTCACTCTATCTTGGCGTTGAACAGGTATGTGACAGCAAGTGCTGCTTGGCTAAATGGTGCTTTTGGCAAGATCGCAAAAGCAGGGCAGGCAGCGGGAACAAAAACTAGAGAGAAATTCCATTTGGCCATGTCAAACTTAACTTCAAAGGTGCGTTTATGAATGGCGACGTAAAAGTTAGGATTTTCTTGAACTGGGTTGGTGTAACTAAGAACAATCATAGAAACAATAGGTTTTATAAATTAGGTATTGTTTGATATCTATTTCGTTTTCGGTCTTTTTTTCAAATAAGTCTATTTTTTTTACCGTGATTTGCATCTTCTCACATTTTTAGTCAATTGTCTTTTAAAAACTAATTTTTTAGTTTTTAAAACTCTAGTAAAGAGTAGATAGCAAAGCAAGAAATTTGGAAGTGGTAGGAGTTGTTGTACTTAATTTTTAAGAACTAAAAACTAAAACCAAATGGTTACTAAAAAAATGGAGCCTTAATTATTCGTATATTTTTCTAATTTTCTGTTTTATGAATTAGCCAAAACAATGTTAAAAAAGGAAGTCTGCCAAAAGAATTTAGGTTGTTTGGAGTCCTAAAGAAAAGCACAAGTAATTAATAACAATAACAAGTAGTATTAATTAAAAGAGACCGTTAGTAAATAAAGAGCTAGATTCAAAGTATTAATATATATAACAACATTTAAAAAAGATGCAAATGTAGCAAAATCTATCAAAGTCTATCATTGATAAGCTATGCTATATTTGTTATTTTTTAATTTGTTGCTATAACTCTTCGTTATTATCCCTTAAAATTGCTACCATTATAATTACTCTATTTAAAATCAACATCTTAACGAAAGGTTTAGCCAAATCTATGGCAAAAGATGAACGGTTCCTAGTCGAGAGAAATCTCTTTACAACCTTGTTTCTTTAAAAGCTTCTTTCAAACAATCAAGATTTACCTTTACCTGTTTGAATTCATTTTTTTCTCTCCTGAAAATACAACAAATCTGGGCTTAAACAAGCATCTGTAAGTCAATAAAAAAGTGTTTGTAAGCTCTTTTGGGAATTTGTTCAAACAGATCTTCAAAGACTTGCAAGATTAAAAGAAATAGCTGATAAAAAGAAAAAAAGTAAAACTAAAATTTTGTTAGGTAACTATTTTGTTTTTAGTTTCTGAAATTTATGTTTGTTTTCTCATACTTTTTCTATTATTATTATTATTATTATTTTTACCTATCTAAATAAACACTTGAATATGTAGTGAAATTCCTAAACTGAAAAAACTAATTTTTCAATTTTCAAAATTAGGTTAGCTTTCCCAAACATGTGCAGTAAGTGCTCACAAAGGTTAGAAACTTATGAGTGGTAATAGCATTTATTAACTTCATTAATGATTATCAAACAAGCATTAAAGATTAGGAGTTCTTTTTAGTTGGAAGTGTAGAAGAAGATCCATTATTGTTGGATTTATGAAACTGACCTTTATTTGTTATTTGAAACATGTAGGAATCCCCTGTTGTTGCCTCATCTTGAAAGCTTAGGCTTCAAGAAACTCAATTGGCTTTGGCTGCTTCTATTTGTACTCTGTTTCTTTTCATTCTATTTCTTCAGATTATTTTCTCTTCAGGACTTTGCTCTATTATTATTATTACTATTTGTATTTTTTTTTATTCATATTCTTTAACTAAACTATAAGGGTGTTTGGCTGATGAGAATTTTGTATTTGTAAGATTGGTCATGGAAGTGTAAAGAAAATCCAATTATTATTTATCTTATACTCTTATTATTTATTTGTTGTCTTGTGGCTCCGTTGCTTACCAATCGGTTCTAATTTTTAGGGTGCGTAGGGAACGAGTTATTATACTATGTGAGTTATAATAAATTATGTTATTGTATTATAGTCTGTATTTGAGAATTTTTGTCGCAACCTTTGCGATGAAATTACAACTATTACACACCAAGTCTTGCAACAAAATTACTTTTTCTAATTCCAATTTTGTAATGTTCATTTGTTACTTTTTTATTAAAATATATTTCGTTGATGACAAATTTTGGTCAAAAGAATACGCACTTGATACCGACATAAATTTGTAATTTTGTGAAGAGGATCACCTGAAAAAGCAAAGAATAATAATAATAAGTAAAAAATTATAGTTTTCTTAAATGGAGCCATAGTGATGTATTCTTAGTTTTAGTTGACCTAAAAACTCTCTCCTCGGCCAAGCTCGATATAAAGCATATTGGCTACGGCCATGCTCGCCTCTTCCACTTTGTCCATTTTGGTCACAGATTGCTACCTTCATTTTGAATCATGCTATCCCTCGTGCTTTATCGTCCATGTTCTCGTCAAATGATGTTTATGTCCTTTATATATATAAATATATAAATAATTGTGTAATTAGCATGAATATACTTTTCATAAAAGTAGATAATGACAAATACTCTCTTGTTGTCTCTCAATCACTCTTTATTATCATGAAACCACATGAAATCTAACCCCATATACATACATATTAGAAAAGAGAAAAAAAAAAATTAAAGTCCCATATAATTTATAGAAGTTTGCCAAAGTAACATTTTTGGGTGGTGGTATGACTGACATCTTTGTCAAACCATATTCAAATAATTGGGTGTATGACACAAAAGTAAAAGCTGTTTATAGGCAAAAGGCACTTCCTTTTTGACTCATTCTCTTCACCCATCTACTCATTATCTTTCTCAAATATATAAATAATTCTTCTTCAATTTCCTTTCAAACCCATTTGCTTTCCTTTTTTCTTCTTTCAACCATAAATTTCCCTTTTAAGCTTCTCCATCATCTTACCATTCATGCATGCCTTACCCAAACTTCAAATGCATCTTCTATCCATTCCAGTAATTTTTCTTTAAACTTATTATCACCACATTATTGTTTTCTTTGCTTTATTCCACACTGGAATTCCATCAAAGTTCACTTGTTTTTGTATGTAAAAAGTAGCACGTTCGATCAAAGTACTCGAACACTTTTATCATGCTTAGGTGACTTACTCACAAATGAAATATACCATAAAGTTCACTATGATAATATATTAATTAATTATTAAGTTAGAATGATAAGACATCATATTATACTTTAATGTAATTTCATTTGTTCATTGTGAATTTTGTTTTAACACATTTGATTAAAGGAAGTTTCAATTAAATTTACTAGGGTTGTTATTCAATTGTCTAAAAAACAAAATTTTCACTAATATTTCAAAATTCTAAACTCCCAAATTATCGTAAAACACACCGTATATATAATTTCATAAAATCAAATTATCTTTTAACGTGCATGATGTTTTTTTATATGGTTGTAACACATTGATATAAATTTATAATATAATTTATTCCCAATACAATTATTTATTTGAATATTACAAACTTTTTAAAGTTAATTTTGGAATGATTCTCTTCATAGAAAACAAATCAAACATATACAAAATCTTATATATTTTTGTGTACAAATATATGTTTGTGGTCCATGAAAAGATGCTACATTGTTTTTTAGCAAATCCGATTATTTTAAATATTCAGTTTTTTTAATCACAAATCATTTCTACGAAGATATGATTATTGACCTTTGTTATCGAGGTCTATAATATAGTTTTGATGTCAATTGAACTATTTAATTTTGATAAACTAGATAAAAAAAAATGAAATGACAAGTTTTAGTATTAAAGAAACTTATGAATAAGTTCGCTTTGTTTATGTTAAAGTGAAAGAAATCTCTATGGAACTAAGAAAGTTGCCTAGTAGAATATATATATATATGTTAGGTTAAATATTCCTTTGCCTCTTTAAATTATTCATATTACTTTACCTAAAATATTAAAATTGATTAATATTTATTTTATAATTATTTAATAACTATTTTGAGTACGGACAATATTTTCCGACCTCTAACCAATCGATGATGTAATCGTAATGAAATTTTATTGATGAATCAATTTGTATGAGCCTTCAATCGCAACATAAATTAGATATATTTTTTTCACTTTTATTTAGACATTTTGACATTAATTGTGACAAACTTCATAATTCTCTTATTATAACAACCATATTATTTGGAGCTCTTCATCAATGGTATCTCCTTCTCAATAAATAATGGTTAAGTGGTAAGGATTCAATCCACATAGTCACTTACCTTAGGAATTAATTTTCTACGAGTTTCCTTATCATCCAAATGTTGTAGTGTCAGGTGGATTATTGTCCCGTGAAATTAAGTAATTAAGGTATCTCTTAGTGGGTCCCACAAAATTATCAAACATAATGAAATTGATCATCATGACAAAAAATGTAATAAACTTCAGCTTTACTTTTCAAAATATCATCGATGGATTGCAATTTTGGAAAATAAACATGGCCATAACGTGTCTAATTTGATTGAATTAGCTAGAGATGTATACATGTTTAATAAAAAAATCAAATGAATTCCTCAACTCCATCCCACATCTAAATTGAAGCATAACCAATCACGCTCGAGACATTATAGTACGTTCCATGCATTAGAACGTTATCTATAAATTCTAACTCAATCACTTTGAACTCGTCACATAATATACATTATTTTAAAGTGGTCATAATTGTAATTGTATTAATCATATATGTATATATATATATATATTAAGCTCACAATTAGACATATCAAATATATTTAATTTATATATATATCAAAGTAATAAAGTATTTACAAATTAAAACTTTAGAGAATTTTTGATCACATAGATTTATAAATTCTCCTTCACATTAAGGAAAGCAAAAACACCAAAGAAAATTAAAGAAAGTGTCTCAATAAAGCTGCTTGCCCACTAAGTTAAGCACCACAAACTTTAAAAGCAAAAAAAAATCATAACATAATCATCATCTCTCCATATACTTGCCTCTCTTTACTCTTTTTCTTCCTTTATTTTCCTACTCATCTCCTTCGAAACTCTTCACCATTATTATTATTCCCATCCTAAGAAACCTCTCTCTCTTTTTCTCTCTCTCTGGTAACACACATGGCCACTGGCCAACTTAGGAAGCTTATAGTTGAAGTTGTGGATGCTCGTAACCTCTTGCCTAAAGATGGACATGGATCCTCCAGTCCTTACATCGTGGTCGACTACTATGGCCAACGAAAACGGACACGAACCATAGTGCATGACTTGAACCCGACGTGGAACGAGGTTCTCGAGTTCAATGTCGGGCCACCATCGAGTGTGTTCGGAGATGTTTTGGAACTTGATGTGATCCATGATCGAAGCTACGGGCCAACAAGACGAAACAACTTTTTGGGACGGATCAGATTGAGTTCTACTCAATTTGTGAAGAAAGGAGAAGAGGCTTTGATTTATTTTCGTTTGGAGAAGAAGAGTCTCTTTAGTTGGATTCAAGGAGAGATTGGCTTGAAAATTTATTACTCTGATTGCGTTACACCTGCAAGGGTTGAGGAGGGAGATGCAATCAATACAGTTGAGCAACCAACGACTGAAGGCGATGCAATTAATACAGTCGATCAACCAACGACTGAGCCAGAACTAAAGCCCAAAGAGCAAAAACCAGAGCCAGACTCAGAACTAAAGCAATCACCTTTGTTGGAACAACAAGGTAATTATTTAGAATAGTCACTAAAAATTTAAACTTAAATCCTCCTTGTTTTGGTATATCTCTTAACTTTATAATAGTTTCTTGTTGTAAAATTCTGTAAGATTGTAGAATTTTATTTGCTAAATTGTTTGTAAAATTTAGAATTAATTATATAACAAATACTTTTTTAAAAAAACTTTATTATATTTATTTTAAAAATACACTTATATATAATACTTCCAAAAAATTGTATTACTTTTTATTTAACTTTCTTAAATCTTTCAAAATTAAAATGCTTAGTAGAAATATTTTTAAAATAGCCTAAAATAACGTGATCATCTAAAATTTTACTCTACGTCAAAATTGAATTTAATATTTTCAATATCCTTCAAAATTCTAAAGAATTTGTACTCCTCCAGATCAACAGTAATAATATTATAACTTTGAAAATATTAAGAGTATTTTATAGACAAACTATCAAGGAATGTTTTTCTTTTTTTTTTATGGCTTAACTTAAAAACAAAATTTACAAGGTAAATACATAAAACCTCAAATCCTTCCTTTTGGATGAACCCTTCAATTGAAAGATGGAATGAAAAACTTTGAAATAATCACATTATAAGTTTGTGATTGCATCATTTGGTCATATAACATCTGTTGAAGGATATTGAAACAGCTTTTAAAGTAATATAAGTTTTTATTTTCTTTATCGAAAAAAATACTATGTTAGATTGTTCCATAATTAAAGTTGTTACTCGTACATTTGACAGATGTCACCCAACAAACGGACGAACTAGCAAGTATTGAAGGCCAAATCGCTCCAACAACAGAAAATTTGGCAGATAAGGGCAATGCAGCTCCGGAAGTAGAAACTTTGGGAGTCGAGAGCAGTACTAGTCCCACAGAAATTCCAACTCCTGCTGTTGAAACGGTGTCATCAGAAACCCATCCACCGGTGGAAGCGATGGAACAAGGCCGGGAGGCGCCACCAAAAACATCATCGGAAGAGAAGCAACCGACAGCAGAGTCAAAAGAAGAAGCAGAAATCAACTTGACGCCACAACCAATTAAAAGATCGATGCCGATACCAAGCTACACATTGGAGGCAACAGAAAGTCGAACAATGGAACAATCCACATTTGATCTTGTAGAGAAGATGCATTACCTCTTCGTGCGAGTAGTAAAAGCACGCTCACTCGCCACTAATAGCCATCCAATAGTGCAAATCGAAGCATTTGGAAAACGTATCAAATCAAACCCAGCCAGAAAGAGCAACGTGTTTGAGTGGGACCAAACATTTGCATTTAGCCGCGGTGCAGCGGATTCTGCCTCCATGATGGAAATTTCAGTTTGGGATGGCAAAGTAAACGACGCCGTATCACCAACTGACGTGGACGGACGCAATTTCTTGGGTGGCTTGTGTTTGGACGTATCAGATATTCTATTGCGTGACCCACCAGATAGTCCACTGGCCCCACAATGGTACAGATTGGAAAGGGAAAGAAACGACGCCGCTTTTGGTGGGTATTTAATGTTAGCCACGTGGATTGGTACTCAAGCCGACGATGCGTTTCCCAACGCGTGGAAAACAGATGCCGGTGGGAATTTTAACTCTAGAGCAAAAATTTACCAATCGCCAAAAATGTGGTATCTACGCGCCACAGTCATTGAAGCACAAGACGTCGTTCCGATCACCGCTGTGAAAGAAGCTTTGTTTCAAGTCAAAGCTCAACTTGGCTTCCAAGTTTCCGTAACAAAACCCGTCGTGACCCGAAATGGCGCTCCGTCGTGGAATCAGGATTTGTTCTTTGTTGCCGCTGAGCCAATGACCGACCACTTGATCTTCACCGTTGAGAGTCCTCGTAGCTCGAAGTCTCCGACCGTCATCGGAGTTGTAAAAATCCCACTCACTGACATTGAGCGGCGAGTGGATGACCGAAAAGTGACAGCACGGTGGTGCACACTCGCCGGAGTTGTGGATGAAAAGGGATCATCTTACACAGGAAGAATTCAGTTGAGGTTGTGCTTTGATGGAGGGTATCACGTGATGGATGAGGCGGCGCACGTGAGTAGCGATTATCGGCCGACGGCGAGACAGCTGTGGAAGCCGCCGGTAGGTGTGATTGAAATTGGTGTGATCGGATGCAGGGATTTGGTTCCAATGAAGTCCACGGCGACCGGAAAAGGATCCACCGATGCGTATTGTGTTGCAAAATATGGGTCTAAATGGGTCCGAACTAGAACGGTGAGCAACAATTTTGATCCCAAATGGAATGAACAATATACGTGGCAGGTATATATTTTTACCTTTTACTTTTTCAAATATGTAAAACTTCATTTTTTACTTTTTAAAATACCAATTTAGTTTTTCTTCTCATAAATTTAGTAATAAAATTAACATTTTGATACGTTCAATTTTTGTTCCAATACTATAATTTTAGTCCCTGTGTTCTTTTTTTTTTCTTTAGCAAATCTTAAGTTTAGTTATCAATTATTAGATTTTTTTAAAAAAGCTTTTTGTCATGTATGATATTTATACTATAAATAGTTAAAATATTCATGAAAATTATTAATATTTTCAATTCAGTTTGGTAAAAATTAACTAAATTAAGATTATTAAAAATATCTAGACTAATAATGACAATATAGAAGGTCTAATACGAAACAAATTGTAAAGTATAAGACAAAAATGATATTTTAATACAATTTAATACTCTGTTCGCAACCATGAATTAAACTTTTATCATAAAATTTAATATTAAACTTGTTATGTTCAAAGTTGAAGAATTTAGGAACAAATATAACGGAAATTTGAAATTTATTAAATGATTAAAATATCATAAATAAAAATTATTTGAAAAAATGAATATATTTTGGACTAACGTGAAATTATTTTTCCTCCAGGTTTACGATCCATGTACGGTTTTGACAATTGGAGTTTTCGATAGTATGGAAGAATCTGAAAATGGTGATCGACCTGATTCACGAATCGGCAAAATACGAATACGAATCTCCACCTTAAAAACTGGTAAGGTATATAGAAATTTTTACCCTCTCCTCCTTTTAACCACTGCTGGTACAAAAAAAATGGGTGAACTTGAAATCGCTGTTCGATTCGTTCGTTCGGCACCGCCGTTGGATTTCTTACACGTGTACTCCCAACCATTGCTGCCGTTGATGCACCACGTGAAGCCTCTCGGAGTTCGGCAACAGGATTTGCTCCGAGGCGCGGCAGTGGAGACGGTGGTTGGTCATTTTTCCAGATCGGAGCCGCCGCTTCGACGGGAGATCGTTGTATTCATGCTGGATGCCGAATCACATAGCTTTAGCATGCGAAAAATTCGTGTGAATTGGTACAGAGTCATCAATGTGGCCTCCACCATCATCGCCGCTGTGAAATGGATCGACGATACTCGATCGTGGCGGAATCCGACGGCCACCATACTAGTCCACGCGTTGCTGGTGATTCTGATTTGGTTCCCTGATTTGATCATTCCGACGATTTCATTTTACGTTTTTGTCACGGGCGCATGGAATTACAAATTGCGATCGTCGGAGCATATTCCGAGTTTCGATTCAAAGCTTTCAATGACGGACATCGTGGAACGAGATGAATTAGATGAAGAGTTCGATGACGTACCGAGCACGAGATCAGCAGAAGTTGTACGGATGAGATACGATAAGTTGAGGGTGATTGGGACACGTGTGCAAAGTTTATTGGGGGATTTAGCAACTCAAGGGGAGCGTGTACAGGCGTTGGTGACATGGCGTGACCCACGTGCCACTGGTATTTTTACTGGGATATGCTTTGCGGTGGCAGTGGTGCTCTACGTTGTGTCGTTGAGGATGGTGGCAGTGGCGTTCGGGTTTTATTACCTCCGCCACCCAGTTTTTCGAGATCGATTGCCATCACCGGCTCTTAACTTCTTAAGAAGACTTCCGTCTTTGTCAGATCGATTAATGTAGACTGTATAGAGATGTTTGAAGAATAGATAGGGGAGGAAACATTTTTAAAAATTATTCAATATGATTGTGAAATAACGTTATTGACAAATTTGGTATGGTTTCCTTCGTATCCACAAAATTAAAGGTTGCAAAAATCTAATGGGATAAAATAAAATCTAGAGAATATTGATTTAAACAAATAAATATGATTTACATACTATTTTAGCAATGCTACTAGTAAAAAATAAAGAAATTTGATTTCATAGAAGAGGAAGAGAGATTTCTAAGGAATAAAGTTTAAAATAATAATAAATATTGAATAAATTAGACGAAATTTGTTTATAATTAACATTTTATATACATATCCACTATATTAATCATATTTTGTGTAGTTGATTCAACGTGTATCACATCTTTACTTGAATAATTGTGTAATGTTAGCATAGGTTGCAACAAGTCGATCCTTCCCTTGACATACATTTGAGTTGGAAGAGAATCGACTTAAAGATGTCCATTTTCAAGAGTGAAAGAGAGGCAGTGAAGGAAATAAATGCATGATGTAAACTTGGAAGAGTCACATCCATGTTCCCATCTCATATACATATATGTGTGTTGGTATATTTTGAAATTACAATCAGATGGCACCACCCAACTTCAACAAGATTTGATTTCTTCTCATCAGCGTTTGTTCATTTCTTGTTTTATTTTATTTTTTTCCTAAGCTCATTTCACCCATTTTTACATTTTCTTAAAGTTTAATTTAATTTAATTTAATTGTGAAAAAATGATTTACACTAAGTTTGATATTATTATTCGTTTGACTTCTATAAACATTACAAACTATTATTATTGGACCAAAAAACAATTACTTAGAATACATTGTTAGACGTAAATTTTAATATCTAGAATGTGTACGGTTACGGGGTAAGAATGACACTGTGGTAATATTTTAAAGTGTTCTAATTAGTTTTGTTTCTAAAATCAACACAAATATCACTTTTTATAGTTTTAATAAATTTTTATTGGAAGAGTGGTTTTGAAATGCTTATAAAAGGCAAAGTTGAGAGCCTATTTTGGTTTTTCTGGGGTAAATTAACCTTATACAGACCATTCATCTAAACCTTTTTCAAAGATCTTGATAGAAGAACTCTTTACTCTTTGAAATACTCCATATGCTTCATCTGTAACTGTATTGCTATGATGATCGAACCATTATTGTTTGACCCTGGCATGATGAACACCTTCCCATCATAAGCTAACAGTGATGGTCCAACATAATTTGGGTGTCCCCTCCCAAAATCTGCATCATATATTGACATTGACAACCAAGACACTGTAGATAGATTCAGGTTGCTCAAGGATGTGCCTTTAACTCGAACAATGGATGAAGATGACGACGATGATGTTCTCGTCCAACATATGTCCTCTTCTGTTGTTAGAAAGTCTATTGCTGATGTCACGTATATATCAGTCATCTTCCATGATGCTTCTCTTATCTTTTTGGCAGCATAGCTTAATGGTTGAGACATTAACTCCCCAAATTCGCACTGCGGAGTTATGCTAATCAAGGCTGCATTTCCACAAAAGTTTTTAGGGATGGGTTTCCTAAGTCGTTGTCTTACGTTAACAACTATTTGAACCATTGTTGATAGGTTGCTCTTGTCATTGTCGATGTTACGGGCTTTGCTTGCACACACCCATATGTGTCCCGTGATCGATTCATATCGACTGTATGGTGATGGTTGCAGTAGTACTTCATTGACATCTACCGATTTCTTGATGTTTTGATTAGTTGGATTTGAAGAATTTGCTCTCATTCTTAGCTTTTCAACTTGCTCCTTGGTAAGTTTCAACAATGTGGATTTGGTTTCTTTCATCTTCTCCTCCTGTTCAATGATTTAAAATTTTAGAGATATAATTTTGGTAATTGTACTTTAAGAAACATTTTTTTTAAAATTTTAACCCTACATTTTCTGTAAATCTTGAAAGGCCTTTCAACTGTTAGCCAATGGTCAACTTTTTTTCTTCAAAATATATGTTTATCTTCTCACTTTGCATGTTGCCTCCGAAACGAAAAAGTTTTGTCTATGTGGTTTTGTTGACGGGTTGTTGCTCACATGCGTTGCCTCAGAAACCAAATCCATCATCTTTATTTTTCGATTAAGGGTTTGTAGTAACAGATTGGTGTCGAACTTCCCCTTGCTGCTTCGACGATGCCTTGTCGCTCTGATTTTGACATTGTCGCGCTTTTGTTTCTATCGAACGGTGCTTCAAGTGACAGATGCTACACTTAAGTACCATGTGCTGAACGAAAGAGTCTGGTGCCCACTCCTTTGGAAAGGTATGTCTAGCCGATGACAAACACAAAAATAATGTGTACCTACTCTGATTCCTTATTTCAAATTTGCATTAATCTTTGCGGCATTGATGCTTTTTTTTTTCTCACATTAATTTGCATTAATCTTCTCATCCTTGCTTCTTATTTTGTTTTAACATAATTTTTGAGCAATACCTATATGTAAGATCTGTAAGTGATTCGATGAGATCACTTACAACCCGACTCTCCTTTAGGATGATTCCTTCGGGTCCATCGAGAGCCCAGTCCAATCCCGATGGGACCACTGGATAGTGTGCGTTCGTGAGCACAATAGCGTGTGGTACTTTATTACTGGACTCTAACGAGAGACTAATAGACACATAGTGAGACCAATAGTGGACCTCTTACTGAGTATAAATTCATATTCACTCTTTTAGATGTTTAATTTTCAGGTAAAAGGAGAGGCAAGGGCAAACTGGCGAATGATAAGAAGTGACCGTGGATCGTCATAGGGGACAGTTTAGTTTTTCTTCCGCATTTATATTTTAGTAGTTATATTTTCGTAGGTTTATTTCAGAACTCCGGTTCAACTATTTTAAATATTTTTTCTACTTTTATGGGCCCAAACTAATATTTTGGTTAGTTATTTTAATTAATTAATTATTTTTATTATTTAAAGCTTTTCCTCAAATTTTAATTTATTTTCTTGTATATATTAAAAAAAAACATATATTTACTTAATTAGTAATGACCTCAACCTTCTAAAAAGCTTGGGTTGTTACAATTTGAAGGATGTTATCTTGATGTATTTATTCGAATTTGTTTTACTGAAGCACCTAAGGTGTTTGTTTGATTGCTTGTTTGTTTGTATTTTACTTCCATGTATACAATTTGAAAGAAAAAAAAGACTGTTTCTATTGCCATCCCCCAATATGTAATAGATCTTTGCTTTTAGAACTATGCTTTTTTATGGTTTTTTAAAGTTTTTGTTATGATTCATTATTTTTCGTAATAGCCTCTATTTATTTTGATTTATTATTTTTCCACGTACTCTTCTGTTTGTTCTGATTTCTTATTTTTTCACACACCCCCTTTTAGGTCCATAGTTTCATGTTTATTGTTCGTTTTATGAATTGGTAGAATATTGTTTCCATACACTTTTATCTTTCTGTTTAGTTTATATGTTTATGCTTCAACATTCTTTTGTTCTTTTAAATAGCGTGTATGATGAAGAAATTCTCCATACACACGGTAGTGTATTTGCTTGTTCTCTGCCTTTAATTTTGATGACATCGTTTTGACTACGAAATTCGAGTGCAACACTGATTCTTGGTGAATGTCTTTGCACGAATTTCTTTACTCTGATGCTACTTCTTTTTCCTTACATTACTTTTCTATGCTTATATTTAATCTTATGAATTTTTAAGGACAAATATCGTGTAAGGCAACGATATGTTAAACAACTTTTGATTCTTTATTAACATTTCTAATTTCCAAAATTTGTTCGTAGAGTCCTTTCTAATTTATGTCATTAATATTTTCAGGTTGCACCAATTTAGAATCATTCACGAGGTACTATCGTTTTAAAAGTGTAATTTCATAAAGTTGTGCATATATACTTTTTTTTTATTTATTCATTGTTGTAATATGTCATTAATATTTTAAGTTTTTTTTTTAAATTATCGTTTAACACTATAATGACTATTTCTCATTTTTTGATCTAGTTTGTAATTTTACATTTTTTATGGTCGAATGTTTTTTTTTCATCGCATAAGTTTGAGGTAAATTGCTATTAGATACAAATCACCAATTTTATTATTTTTGTATTTAAATTTCATAAGCAACTTTGCTTGTGCGAAAATTTTTAAAAATATATGTACTTCAGAAAATATCAATGTTTTCATTCCATATATTATCTTTAAACTCAACACTTTAAATTTTTGTAAACATCATATTTGGAAAATTCGAATAATTTTTCGATTTCGTCATGAATTTCGTGTAGAATCATAATTTTTTTAAAAAAAGTAAGGTTTTTTAATCAATAAAACTGTAAAACGTCAATATAGGTCTAAGAGACTAAGACACATATTAGATTGGTGCAATAAAAAAAAATTATAAGAAAAAAATCATATTACACGCACATTACAGCGATATAGATTATAGAAATGTGTAACGAGTTCAATAGTATAACATATAGGAAAATATGTTCATCAGTTTTCACATGGGCAATCGATATTATAAAGTTATCATATGATAAGGTATTAAAAGGGAACCATAAATGACCCCCACCTAACCGCATTGTATCTTTATTACTATCTTTTTTGCAAGAAGGCTTCGAAAAATTTACATAGGAAAATTATGATTTGAATAAATTTTCAAGATCCATAAACCAAAATTCAAAGCCTGTGACTAGGTTAACCAATTTCGTTTTTAACGCTTTCGTAAGCTTTCTTTTTTTCTAACAAGGTGTCGATCTAGAATTTCTAATGGATGAACACGAATTTGAATTTCTACTAAATACGTTCATAATACCCCAATGTCAGTTACTACTAATGATACTAATATGTTTGCGTTCATTTCATAATATCATTTATTATAATTACATATAGTAATATCGTTTATTTTTTAAAAAAATATATAATTTACTATAAATACATTTATTAATATTGTTTATTTTATAAAAAAAAACCACAAATCCATTAACAGTATCCTTTCCCCAAACCCATATTATCATAATACTACACTTTTAACTTTTCTCCCAAACATATGTAATAATAACACTACAATCATAATCTTTCCCTGAAACACATATTATAATAATAGTACAATAATAATCCTTCCCCCAAATACATATTATCATATAACACCACTATCATAATCCTTCTCTTAAACACATACTATCATAACACTACCGTTCATATTCTTTTCCCCAAATACATATTACAATAACACTATCAATAATAATCCTTTCTCCAAACACATATTATCATAATCTTTTTTCCCGTAACTCTTTTCCTTATTATCTATTATTTGAAGTACTAATGTATACTGGAGTTCCCAACTTTCAAATTGGTTACATTGTTACGTTTCCATTCCACTTTTAGTTCTTTTATATTTTCTTTCCTTCATCTTTTTCAATGTAAGTTTGGATTCATCGTAACAATAAGGATAATCCATTATGTGGTCTTTTGAAATTATATAATATCACAATGGCTTACTAGCAAAATAAATATATATTTTAGGTTTGGATAAATAGCAAAAGTAATTATACAAATGACAAAACTAAAATATTAATGATAAAATTAAAAAATTAATTGAACACAAATATATAAATTGACAAAAATAATAAAAATCCAACCTTCAAATAAAGCCTCACAAAATAAAACTCACCAAAAATACACTAAAATAAAACAAGGTTAGTAATTAATGTATCCAATAAACCAAGAACAAACCCTCTATCTTCTTTTAACTTTTCAACTTCTCTCCACTTTCAACCTATTTTCCACAAAAAAAAAAAAAAAAAAAAAAAAAAAAAAAACTATCGTGCTTGAAACTCTCTTGTCAAAATCCATGAAGACATGAAGCTCTCTAATATATGTTCATTAGAAGCTCTAGCACTGGAGGAAAAAAATCATCGGACTAAGTGAAGCTTTCCATTATCTGTTCGTTTGAAATTTGGCCCTGGCATGACAAGTTTGCCACTAATATTTATTTTTCTTTCCGATTCACCACTTAGTGTAAGATTCTCATGGTACAAGGTTGTCTTTTGAAGTGTTTGAATACCCATTAATTTTTTTAAAAATGCTTTTTGTCATGTATGACATTTATACTATAAATTGTTAAAATATATTCATATCTTTAAAATTATTATTATTTTCAATTTATTTTGATAAAAATTAACTAAATTAAGATTTATTAAATATCTAGAGTGTTCTAGTTAGTTTTGTTTCTAGAGTCAACACAAATCTCATTTTTTATAGTTTTAACAAACTATTATTCCAAGAGTAGTTTTGAGAGGCTTATAATAGGTGATCTAGAGTAATAAAGGTAAAGTTGAGGGCTTTTTTTGGTTTTTTTTGGTAAATTAACCTTATACAGACCGTCAATCTAAACCCTTTTCAAAGATCTTCATAGAAAAACTTCTTGAAATCCTCCATATGCTTCATATGCAACTGTATTGCTACAATAATCGAACCATCATTGTTTGGCCCTGGCATGATGAATGTCTCTCCATCACAATCTAACATTAATGGTCCAACATAATCTGGGTGTCCCCACCCGAAATCAGCGTCATATATTGGCATTGACAACCACGACACTACAGATAAATTTGGGTTGCCCAAGTATGTGTTTCTAACTTGAACAATGGAGGAAGAAGATGACGACGATGTTCTCGTCCAACATATGTCCTCATGTGTTGTTAGAAAGTCTATCGCTGATGTCACGTATTCATCAGTCATCTTCCATGATGCTTCTCTTATCTTTTTGGCAGAATAGCTTAATGGTTGAGACATTAACTCCCCAAAATTGGACTGCAGAGTTACGCTAATCAAGGCTGCATTTCCACAAAAGTTTTTAGGGATGGGTTTCCTAAGTCGTTGTCTTACGTTAACAACTATTTGAACCATTGTTGATAGGTTGCTCTTGTCATTGTTGATGTTACGAGCTTTGCTTGCACACACCCATATGTGTCCCGTGATCGATTCATATCGACTGTATGGAGATGGTTGCAGTAGTACTTCATTGACATCTACCGATTTCTCGATGTTTTGATTAGTTGGATTTGAAGAATTTGCTCTCATTCTTAGCTTTTCCACTTGCTCCTTGGTAAGTTTCA
Source organism: Cucumis sativus (assembly GCF_000004075.3). Lineage (NCBI taxonomy): Eukaryota > Viridiplantae > Streptophyta > Magnoliopsida > Cucurbitales > Cucurbitaceae > Cucumis > Cucumis sativus. Next base: position 9,476,504 of record NC_026658.2, read on the forward strand.
ACAATGCGAATTTGGTTTATTTCATCTTCTCCTCCTGTTCAATGATTTAAAATTTTAGAGATATAATTTTGGTAATTATACTTTATGAAACTTTTTTTAAAAGAATTTAACCCTACATTTTCTGTAAATCTTGATGGTCAACTTTGTTTTCTTCAAAATATGTGTTTATCTTCTCGCTTAGAGACTTATAAATCTATTTGAATATTGATTCTTTTCTTGTATGAAAATTATTGTTGGTATTATTATTATTTAACTTCCGTCAGAAATGAACATTTTTACATATGACAAATTGAATAAAAATATTCACAAACTATGAAAAATTACAGATTCTATCAATGATAGACAATGATAGAGATTGATAGCAAACTTTTTGATTTTATCGATGATAGATATTAATAGACATAACATAAAAGTTTTATTATATTTTGTAAATATTTTTAACAATTATTTCATTTATAACAATTTTGACATATATATTAAATTAGAAAAACAATTATAGAGTGCAACTTTTGAATATTCAATAATTAAAAAGTGATTTATTTGAGAAAAATCAACTAGAAACAGTAAAGTTTCTCTATTACTTTCTACTCAATCTTAAACTAATTTTGCCTAAGAAAAATAGACTATTTGACACACCGTCAACAAATTTAGAAAAAGAAGAATAATTTCAACCTAATTAAGAAAAGATATTTCATGTATATAACTAAAGCTATATATATGGATCCATTAAGGTGAAATTCAACCAAACCTAAGAATTGAACCAAAGAGATGGAATTTTAGTTCATAATTTAACTTACCTTATAGTCGGAGCAACCTATGACAAATGGCAATACGTGGTATTCATAGTGGAAGAATCGTGGCGGGGAAAACGGTTTTTGTGCTTGAAGAACATTTCGATCATGTGACGGTTGCAAGATACTCTTTGCCGTCTTCTCCCCTCGTGCAATGCTGGCCCACGAGTTTATGAACATAATGGCAGAGACCCCATCGACGAGAGTGTGAGAAACGTTGAGGCCAATAACAAGTCCACCACAACTGAATCTCGTCACTTGAACAACAAACAATGGTACATCTTCGATCGGTGAATTATAATCTACCTTAGGAGTGAGTTTTCTTAACCCATCAGCGTGTGTGAAGTCACTGCAATCATCGAGTGTTCCACCATAGGAAGCTTCGATGAATAAGGCACCTGCAGCACAACAGTGGAGCTCGAATCGACTACCAACGATCAAGCGGAGGCGTCCGGCAAAAGGGTAGTAAGGTACAAGGATTTCGCTTAGGGAGCTTTTTAAGGTGTCAACAACGACGGCAGCGTCGAGGAATTTGTAGACATAGACGGTTGTAGAGTAAGCCCATGCCCTAAATTGATCAGCCTCTGATAACGAAAGTGTGAGATTGGGAGTTGGGAGGTTAGGAATGATGGTTGAGGAGGAATGGATGGTTATAGACTCCATTGTTGTTGATTTTCAAGAGCTTGAATGGGACGAGGGAGTTCTTTTTAAGTTAATTTACACCTTCAAATGTTTGTCACTATATTTGTACATATATGAGAATAAATGTGGGGGATGGGCATTGTGGTTAGAAATGGTAAAATTAAGGATGATTTAAAATCGTTTGACATTGGTATAATTGGTATTATTCAAATATCCATTTTCATTTATTCACTATATTAAAATTTCTACAGTCATACCAATGCTATGATATATAATAGACTCTAACTAATTTAAGTTTAGAAATATTTAGACAAAACACCTATTTTACACTATAATCCCATCCATTTTTTTCAATAAGATTTCGAAATTATTATTAACAAATTGATCCATTAAATTAATTATAAATAACATTTATTCTTGAAAATATATAATAATATAATATCATATTATATTATATAATTTATTATGTATCTTAAAACTTACCTATTTAATATATTAAATAAAAAATAATTTCATTTTCATTTACTTATATCATACCATTTATTAGTTTTCAATTTAATTATGGTATATGTTTAAGTCAAATATGATAATAATATATTGAATATTTTTCACAAAAGAAACGATTTTATCATAAATGCAAATTTAATAAAGGTTTTTATAACTTATGTCATCTCCTTCCATAAGAATTTCGTCCACTTTCTTAAGTTTTTCACCCAATAATTTAATTTGATCGTTCAATTTATCTCTCACTGATCAATATTTTTTATTCTAGACATCTCCTTTAACTTATTCGATGAATGTATAGTTCGATTTAGTTTTTCATTGAAGTTTTCGATCAAAATATTGTAAACTTTTTGGTCATCTCCTTCTATTAATTGTTTTATGTTATTAATTTTCTTTTTAAAATTGTGTAATATAATATACAGTATATAATGAACTTCTTTTTCCCTTCTTATTTAATAGAATTGTAAGGTTAATGAACTTATTTGTTAAGTTTCTAAGCTCTGGACCATTTATTCCTTTTTCGGATCAATTGTGCACCTTGCAAATGTACAACATAAAAAACATCATATAGTTTACACTATATATCATATATTATTAACCATTAAGCATTAAACATCACACACATAATATATAATTAAGCATTATACATGATATATATAAAATATCATTAATCATATATTATACGTGTTATACACAAATTATTATTAGCAATACCTCATACACATCCTCTCTTGCTTTTTTTTGTCCCTTTTAGCTTTTTAAATAATAACCTCATATATTTTAAATATTACAAAGTATATCTATAAGTATGCTAGACATAATATATAATATATTATATAGTATATGATGTGTATCGTTCAGTCTCTTGATGATCTATTTGAAGTTCTCTCGCTATTTCCTTCTTTCTCTCAACTTATTTTTTTCCCGTTTGGTTTCCTTCTTTTCTGATTTATTTTCTTGCTCTATCCTAGCTCATTCAGTCTCTTCATTTTCCTTAATATAAATTTATACTTTCACGTAATGTGAAATTTGTTACAAAGTTAAAATACAATGTAAAATACTCACATATAAATTGTTATAAAATATTATGTTAAATATACAGAGGTATATAATGAGCTATGTATTTAAATCGAAAACAGTTGCAGCTATGATAAGATTTTACAAATTGACTTTCAATATATGAAAATCAATGCAAATTTGATCAAATATAATAGGTATATATTAGAAATTATTAAATTACATAGAATATATGAAAAAAAAAAAGCAAAACGAAAGAAAGTGACGCGGTATATATAATTGACTGACTGTAAATAGGGTATATACTTTAAAGTATGTGGCATATATACTCCATTCATTGTAAATTTTCTTTATAAAAAAAATTACCGAAAAATTTCACCGACATATTATATTTCATAATTTCATACACAAAATTAATAATATGAAATGAATATGTACTCATTTTGAAAAAATTTGAAGGAGATGAACGAAGACAGAAATTGGAAAGTGAGAGAGAGATTGAAAGGAGGGAAGTTTGTTCTTTAATATATTATTAATAATAAAGATAGTGTATTATTTATCTAACTAAGTTATGTCCATTTGTTTGGTTAATTAGTTGAGTTTTAATACTTATTTATTTTTGTTTTAATAAACGTGTTATGATAATATTGTTTGACATTGCAACCATATTTATTTTGGTTTAGGTAAAACAAAAAAAAAGGACGAATTTCAAATTGGTTTTTATTGTAAATAAATGTTTTACTTATGATTGCTTCCAACCTACTTAGTGTTAGGTTAGAATTAATTGTAGCAGTGTTTGTATTTAGAATTGTAGTAGTGTTTGTATGATTGAATAAATGTTTTTGTAGTTGAATTTGGTGAAACCTTTGGGAAAAAAATGGATACAATTTGTAAAAATTATATTTGTGTAATAATGTGAGTGTTTGGTGGAGGGGAATGGTAGCCATTTTTTAGGTGTAATGGGGAGTGAAGAAAAAAGACTATGATGCTTTCTACTGTGAAAGATGTAAAACTATTATTATTTGGAGTACCGATGTATACTGGAGTTCCCGACTTTCAAATTGGTTACAGTATTACGTTTGCATTCAACTTTTAGTTCTTTTGTACTTTCTTTTCAGTTTCTTTTCCTTCTACTTTTTCAATTTAAGTTTGGATTCATCATAACAATAATGATATTCCATTATGTGGTCTTTTGAATTTATATATAATATAACAACGGCCAACTACCAAAATAAATATTTTAGGTTTAGATAAATACCAAAATAATTATATAAATGAAAAAATTAAAAAGTTAATTAAACACAAATAATATAAATTGACAAAAATAATAACATTGCAACTAAAAATCCAACAACGGTTGTTGTTTTCATTTTTAATAAAAAACGTCAAGAATTTTTCTGAAACATCATTCTTGACGTTTATTAAACGTTTTTCTTGACGTTTTTAAAACATCAAGAAATATCTATTAATTTTTTGACATTCTTAAAACGTCAAGAAGCGTATGAATTCGACATGCTTGACGTTTCTTAAACGTCAAGAATTTAAAATTTTACTCGACGTTTTAAAAACCGTCAAGAAATTTATAAAAAAATCCTTGACGTTTTGAAAAATGTCAAGAAATTTATAAAAAAAATCCTTGACGTTTTTAAAAACGTCAAGAAATTTATAAAATATTCTTGACGTTTTTAAAACGTCAAGACTATTGTAAAAATTTCTTGACGTTTTAAAAACGTCAAGAATTTAGTCGTAAAACGACGTCGTTTCATTTAAGTCCATTTTCTCTTTTCTAAAACCCTAATTAGTCGTGCGTGAAGGGAGCCTTTAGACGTCGTCGAAATCCTTTCCCTCTCCAGCCTACATGATCCGAAGTGTTATTATATATATATATAAGAAAATATTACGTTAATTCCATTTGAAAGCCCTAGATTTTTGCCCCTTTCGCGAAAACGTTCAACCTCTCCGGATCGAAAACGTTCTCCCTTCACTTCTGTTGTCGTTCAAGAACCTAGCAACACTTACGCCGTCTACCGTCAACTAAGTACCAGATCCTTCACCTTCGATTGTTCGTCGCCTGCTGTCCACTGAGTACCAGTACCTAGCTAACACTTCCACCATTCGACCGTTTTGTTGGTGCCTTTATGTTATCGTTGCTCAATGGTATGCTTTTATTTGATCTGGGCTAAAATCTCATGGCAACCACGAGCAAGATGACCCCAACAAGAAGGACAAGAAACAACACCCCTCATCATCGTATTGGCGATCTCTTTTGAGGTCGCTGCATCTGTACTAAGAAAAATGGTGGATCAATGCGCGTTATATTTATTGTTCAACAAGAAAAATTGCGGAGTTTCGAATGAATGGAGACGTGAAAGCCTAAAGAATATCGCCACCACGACTGGAGAATGCAAATCAAGTAATAGCGACAGCGACATTAGGTATTGTATGATTTATGTTCAACTGGCACTCATTTTTTTTTCTATAATATGGCATTTCCGCGCTATAGTTAGGTTGTTCACAAAGGAAGTATCACATGGCGGTAGGTTGTTAAGTGGGCGTTTCTATTTTATACTCTGCTTGCCTGTGTTCATTAATTTTATTTGATTATTTCTTTCAAAACTGGAGCAGATTCCAATTTATGCACTGGAATTATGTTGAAATTATATATATATATATATATATATATATATATATATACACACATTCATCGTTACTTTACTTTAACTAAAATTAAAACAAATATATATGAAAGTTAAATCACAATAATGATAGAAGAGGGTTATTTTTTGTGCACATGTAAAGGTGTGGTTTTATGGAAAGAATTCAAAATTTAGATGGAGTATTGAATTAACACCTAAAAACATAATTCGAGTTGAATAGCTTCTTAGCAGTGCATGTACTAATTAGTTACAGTTACAAGTGTGTATATGGTAAACATTATTGCACTCAAATGATCTTAATCTAACAGCCTGTTTGGAATAATACTTTACAAATACTGAAAATTACTAAAAAGAAAAAAGATGAGTTCTTAATTAGTTAGTGTTACAAAAGAAGCATTCTTGAATATTTGAAAAGTCACTCCAAACAAATCCAAGCTTTTAACCAATAGAAGGTGTTTGTATAACTTTGCCAGAAGAATCAACTAATAGCTAAACACAGTTAAATCTAAGATCAGAAGTTATGGCATAATCAGGAGGAACCACTGAAACATAAACCTCTGTCATTTCTTCTTTTATCTTCTTCTCTACCTCTTCTGTGCTGTCAAACTCACTAATGATGGCTATACCTTATTCTTTGGTGTCTCCGGTTGAAATAATTGCATTAGCTCCTTATAAGATTCTGTGTAATATTTGTGTGTCAATCATTTTTTTAGTACAATAATACATATTCTATAGAAAGTTGCTGCTATAGGGGTTTTAAAAAAATGGATATTAACAGGTATGGGTATTGATCATGGTGCCACATAGTTGGAGAACCACGATCATAATAGTCAGCATTCATTCTACTTTCTTTCTTTTTTTCTTTTGGAATATGCCTTCTAATTTCTGTTTGTACGTTATCCATAAACCACTGAGAGCAAAACTCCATCTCCTGGTTTTCAAAAAGAAAACATGGGTGTTCAATTGTTTTTGGTTCAGTGTGTAACTTCACGACTTCTCTCTATTGATTCAGTTTGTAAACTTCACAAAGCTCATGTCTGAGAGCATAGAAGCGTCAAAGAAGGAAGCAGCATTTGCCTTGGCCACACTCATGGAAATTCCATTTCAATACAGAGCTACCCTCTCCTTGCCAAATTCAAAGTAAGCCAGGATTTTCAACTTCAATTGAACGGTTGAAATGTCGTGTTTTTGTTATTTGGCATTCTGATTAACCAAGTAAATTAGCCTACATTGTGATTGTGTTATGTGTTATTTAAGATTTTAGGCCTAAGGTTCAAATAGTTGTCATAAAAACTCTCTAACCCTATTGATGTTTATGTAATTTGTATTATCTCATATTTTCTCTGTTAATAGCTTAATAAAACTACTATCTTCCTCAGCCCGTGGATATAGCTATGTTGATCTTTATTGTTTGCACTTTCTCGCTTTCTTTATTTGTTGATTTCGTAACAATTTCTGTTTTGGGTTTGGAAAAATAACACACTAACTATTATGCAGGAGAGAATCTGTATATGGAAAAAGTGCAGGGCCACTTCCTCCTCCTCCTGAAGTCATCAATTATGACAATGCAGTTGCAAACCAAATTTTGGAGAATGCAAAAGCTGAAAAACATAGTTCCTCATCTGAATCGGTAACTTCGCTTTTATTTTATTTATGGAGTTTTCTAAGAATGAGAGAACCAAACATGTGTGGCTTTACAATTACTCTAGGAAAATTTTGTTGAAATCTGGGGTTTAAGATTGATTAAGGCAACAAGTTGTGAGAGCCTTGTCTACTGAAACAAAAGAAATTTCTCTTTTGTTTCATGACTTCATTAATATAAATTATTAATTAAATGTCTCTTGTTCAAGGTCTGCCCCATATGCCTCACAAACCCAAAGGACATGGCTTTTGCATGTGGTCATACAGTAAGTTCTCTACCTTTGAACTTCTAACAGTGCTAATGTTTGCTAATATTTTCTAATGGAATAAAAAATGTTTGAATGGTTTCATATTCGTATTACTTGGCCAAGACACTCATGAATGTTTGAATGGTTTCATATTCGTATTATTTGGTCATACAGTAGGTTTTGCTGTTAAAGTATCTTTCTAATGTTTATTTTTCCAATATATTCAACTGACCTTAATTATCCACTAATTTGAATTTTTAAGTTTGTTGATTTGATGGTGATTTTTTAGGCTGCTTCAACTATTTCACAAGCATTGCATGCTATTTTATTTTAGTCAGTATACTGAATCCATTTCTTTATGTCAACTTTTCTCTGTTATATGTTTAGAATATGTTGAAAAGAATAAATAGTACCCTAAATTTATCTTTTTGAACTTAACCTTTTAGTTGATATTTTAATGAACATTTATAATTTCACCAAGTGTTGGAGATTTTATTGGTACTTAATTTTATATTTTTATTTTTACAGACTCTGGCCTTATGTGTTTGAAGCTATTTTCTGATCGATCCATTGTAGTGATGAAGCTACGAAGCAAGTGATTGATGTTTGGTTAGTGACAAGATTTATTGTAATTTTGTTATTCATGACAATATAACCTTGTTGTATTTAGTTTCTTTGTAAAAATATATTACCCACGTTCAGTTTCTATTTTGCTTGTATTTGTCCCTTCGGAAAATTTCGATAGATTTTCTACACTTAGTTTCTTTGTAAAAATGTTATCTATGAAATCTAATGTAAAGCCTATTTCATTATGTATATGTAAAGTCTTGGAATTGAATATATATGGTGAATGGTTTTATTTATATATGTTTGAGATTTGAAACTATATTTGATGAATATCAAATATCTATGAAACTGTTGCTGGACAATTACAGGACAATCATCTTTCCATTACAGCATAATTCAATTACAATTTCTTTTTTTAAAAAAATTAAAAAATGCTTGACGGTTTTAAAATGTCATGAACAATTGCAAGCTTAACGGTTTTAAACTATCATGAACAATTGCATTTTTTACGGTTGACAAATGTCAAGAACAATTACATTCTTGACAGTTTTAAAATGTCATGAATATTAAAATTCTTGACGGGTTTAAAATGTCATAAATCAGTTCATCCTTGACAGTTTTAAAATGTCATAAACAATACCAGTCTTGACGGTTCTAAAACGTCATGAACATAAGTATACTTGACGTTTATAAAACGTCAACGTTCACTATTCTTGACGTTTAATCAACCGTCAAGAACTTTGCCTTTCTTGACGCTGGCTTCAACGACGGTTTTAAAACCGTCAAGGGAGCCTTCTCTTGACAGTTTAAAAACATCAAGAGAGCCTGTTTTTGTAGTAGTGATGGTTATGAGGCAAGAATGACATGTGGCAATGTTTTAGAGTGTTCTAATTAGTTTTGTTTCTAAAGTCAATCAAATCTCACATTTTATAGTTTTAACAAATTTTTATTTCAGGAGTAGTTTTGAAATGCTTATAAAAGGTGATATAGAGTAATAAAGGCAAAGTTAAGAGCTTACTTTGGTTTTTTTTGGGTAAATTAACCTTATACAAATCGTCGATCTAAACCTTTTTCAAAGATCTTCATAGAAGAACTTTTTGAAATACTCCATATGCTTCATCTGCAACTGTATTGCAACGATGATCAAACCATCATTGTTTGGCCCTGGCATGATGAACATCTTCCCATCATAAGCTAACATTGATGGTCCAACATAATCTGGGTATCCCCACCCAAAGTCTGCATCATATATGGGCATCGACAACCAAGACACTATAGATAGATTCGGGTTGCTCAAGGATGTGCCTTTAACTCGAACAATGGAGGAAGATGATGACGATGATGTTCTCGTCCAACATATGTCCTCTTGTGTTGCTAGAAAGTCTATCGCTGACTTCACGTATTCATCAGTCATCTTCCATGATGCTTCTCTTATCTTTTTGGCAGCATAGCTTAATGGTTGAGACATTAACTCCCCAAACTCACACTGCGGAGTTATGCTAATCAAGGCTGCATTTCCACAAAAGTTTTTGGGGATGGGTGTCCTAAGCCGTTGTCTTATGTTTACAACTATTTGAACCACCGTTGATTGTTTGCTCTTGTCATTGTCGATGTTACGGGCTTTGCTCGCACACACCCATATGTGCCCCGTAATCAATTCATATCGACTGTGTGGACATGGTTGCAATAATACTTCATTGACATCTACCACTTTCTCGATGTTTTGATTAGTTGGAGTTGAAGAATTTGCTCTCATTCTTAGCTTTTCAACTTGCTCCCGGGTAAGTTTCAACAATGCAGATTTGGTTTCTTTCATCCTCTCCTCCTATTCAATGATTTAAAATTTTAGAGTTATATTTTTGGTAATTGTACTTTATGAATCCTTTTTTTTCTTATTAGATTAAAACCCTACATTTTCTGTAAATCTTAAAAGACCCTTCAATTGCTAGGTGATGGTCAACTTTTTCTTCTTCAAAATATGTGTTTATATTCGTGCTCCGAGACTTATAAATCTATTTTAATATTGATTCTTTTCTGGTATGAAAATTATTGTTAGTATTATTATTATTTAACTTCAACAAGAAGCGAACATTTTTAAATATAGCAAAATAGATCAAAATATTTACAAACTATAAAAAAAATTTAGATTTTATCGGTATTAGGCAACGATAGACACTAATGACAAACTTTCAAATTCTATCAATGATAGATACTAATAGAAAATTTTTATTATATTTTGTAAGTATTAATTTTAACAATTTTGTCATTTACAATAATTTTCATATATATATTAAATTAGAAAAATAATTATAGAGTGCAAACTTTTGAAAATTCAATAATTAAAAAGTGATTTATTATAGCAAAATTAACTAAAAACGGTAAAGTTCTCAATTGCTTTCTTGCCTAAAAGAATATACTATTTAATACATTGTCAACAAATTTAGAAAAAAATAAAAATAAAAATCATTTCAACCAAAAAAAAAGATGTTCCATGTGAGAATCAAGGGAAGGTATATAACTAAAATTATATATATGGATCATTAAGAAGAAATTCAATAAAACCTAAAAATTGAACCATAGAGATGGAATTTCAATTCATAATTTAACTTACCTTAGAGTTGGAGCAACCTATGACGAATGGCAATATATCATATTCACAATGGTAGAACTGTGGTGGGCAAAATGGTTTTTGTGGTTGAAGAACATTTCGATCATGCAACGGTTGCAAGATACTCTTCGCCGTCTTATCCCCTCGTGCAATGCTGGCCCATGAGTTGATGAACATAATGGCAGAGACCCCATCGACGAGAGTGTGTGAAACGTTGAGACCAATAACAAGTCCACCACAACTGAATCTTGTCACTTGAACAAGAAACATCGGTACATCTTCGATCGATGAATTATAATCTACCTCAGGAGCGAGTTTTCGTACAACATCAGTAGGTGTGAAGTCACCGAAATCATCAAGTGTTCCACCATAGGAAGCTTCAATGAATAGGGCACCTGCAGCACAACAGTGGAGCTCGAGTCGACCACCAACGATCACGTGGAGGCGCCCAGCAAAAGGGTAGTAAGGTACAAGGATTTTGCTAAGGGAGCTTTTTAAGGAGTCAACAATGACGGCGGCGTTGGGAGATTTGTAGACGTAGACAGTTGTGATGTGAACCCATGCTCTAAATTGATCAGCCACCGATAATGGAAGTGTGAGATTAGGAGTTGGGAGGTTAGGAATGATGATTGAGGAGGAATGAATGGTTATAGACTCCATTGTTGTTGATTTCCAAGAGCTTGAATGGAATGAGGGAGTTCTTTCTTAAGTTAATTTACACCTTAAACTCTTTTTCACTATATTTGTACATATATGAGAATAAATGTGAGGGGTGGGCATTGTGGGTAGGAATGGTAAAATTAAAGATGATTTAAAATCGTTTGACCTATGGATAATGGTATTATTCAAATATGCATTTTCATTTTTTTTTACTATATTAAAATTCAATAGTCATAATTAGTTTTCAATTTAATTATGGTATATATTTGAGTCAAAAATGATAATAATATATTGAATATTTTTCACAAAATAAACCATTTTATCTTAATTGCACATTAATAAAAAGTTATGTAACTTTAGTCATCTCTTTCATTAAGAATTTTGTCCACTTCCTGGCGTCTTTCACCCAATATTTTGACCGTCTAATTTATCTCTCACTAATCAATCTTTCTTATTCCGGTCATTTCCTTCAACTTATCCCGTGAGTGCATATTTCGGTTTAGTTTTTCATTGAAGTTTCCGATCAAAATACTGTGAACTTTTCGGCCATCTCTTTCAACTCATTGTTTCACGTTGTTAATTTTCTTTTTAAATTGTGTAATATAGTTAAAATATATAATGAACTTCTTTTTCCTTTCTTATTTAATACTATTGAGAAGTATATATAATGAACCCTAAATATTTACAAGTATGCTACACATAATATATATGATATATTATACAGTAAATGATGTATATCATTCAGTCTCATGATGATCTATTTGAAGTTTTCTTGATATTTCCTCATTTCTCTCCACTTTGTTTTTTGATTTATTTTCTTGCTCTATCCTCATTTAGTCTCTTCCTTTTTCTTAATATAAATTTGTAATTTCACATAATGTAAAATTTGTTACAAAATTAAAATACAATGTAAAATATGTACACATAAATTGTTATCTAATATTATGTTAAATATCCAGAGGTATATAATGATCTATATATTTAAATCGAAAACAATTACATTCATGGTAAGATTTTACAAATTAACTTTCAATATATAAAATCAATGCAAATTTGATAAAATATAATAAGTATATATTAGAAATTATTAAATTACATAGAATATATGAAAAACAATGCAAAAAGAAAGAAAATGGTGTACTATATATACTTGACTGATTGTAAATAGAGGTATATACTGTAAATTACGTGACATGTATATTTCATTCACTGTAAATTTTCTTTATCAAAAAATTTTACTGAAAAATTTTACCGACATATTATATTTCACAATTTCATACACGTAATTAATAATATGAAACGAATATGCATTCACTGGAAAAATTTGAAGGAGATAAACGGAATAAGAAAGAATGGATGAAGAAAGAGATCGAAAAGCGAGAGAGAACGAACAGAGGGAAGAATGTTTTAGCAAAATCACCAAAATAAAAATAGTTAAGGGGTAATTTTCATTATAATAATATTACCATAATAGAATTAATCACACACCATATTTACATAGGATATATAACAAATACAAATTTTAATCATCACTTTCCTTATTTCATTTTTATATTTTTTTAATATATTATTAATAATAAAGATAGGTAGTTTGGTCTTTTGGGTTCTACATTTGTATAAATTTGAAACCCATTAGAATGTTTATGAAAATTTTGACAACATTAGGTCTAACTTGTAATAAGGCACCTCTATTTAGACTATAGTAGTCAAAACCCTTAAGTTTATGATATAGATTCATGCTAGAAATAATATGAAGGGGTAGAAGCTTGTATATATTGTCTACTGTCAAAAGGTACAAGTTCGAGTTTATTATTGATTTTGTGGCTATAACTTGTTTGAGATTTCTAGCCAATGTTAAGTTTTTATTTTTTTGGTAAAACTATCATCTAAAACGGTGGTCGGATGGTTTTAAGTAAATTAATTCTCATGCTACAATTACAATTGGTTACGTTTGGTTTTTTCATAGTACAACAATTTAAGGGATAAGGGATTTGAATGGTTAACCTCTTAGTCAATAGTGAATTATTTATCTAACCGAGTCATGCATGCCCCTTTGTTTGCTTAATTATTTAAGTTTGAGTACTTATTTATTTTTGTTTTAATAAATGTGTTATGAAAATATTGTTTGACATTACAACCATATTTATTTTAGTTTAGGTAAAAAAAAAAAGGACGAATTTCAAATTGATTTTGATGGTAAATAAATGTTTTATTTATGATTGATCCAACTTACTTAGTGATTTTTCCATAAGATGGTACGGTGGTGTTAGGTTAGAATTGTAGTAGAGTTTCTATGATTCAAGTCACGTAAATGTTTGTAGTTAAATTTGGTGAAACGTTTGGGAAAAAAATTGATACAATTTGTGATTCTAAATTGTATTTGTGTAATAATGTGAGAGTTTGGTGGAGGGGAATGGTAGACCATGATGAATATTTTAGGTTTGGATGAATAGCAAAAGTAATTATACAAATGACAAAATTCAAAAATTAATTAAACACAAATAATATAAATCAACAAAAATAATAACATTTAAACTAAAAGTCCAAAAGCCTCACAAAATTAAACTCACCCAAAATAAGGTTGGTAATTAATGTATCCAATAAACCAAGAACAAACCATCTATCTTCTTTAACTCACTGAAAAAAGAAAAAAAAATTATCGTGCATGAAGCTCTCTATTCAAAATTCATGAAGACATGAAGCTTTCTACTATCTGTTCATTAGAAACCCTTGCAATGGAGGAAAAAAATCCTCAAATCGAGTGAAGCTTTGTGTTATCTGATCGTTTGAAATTTTCACAGTGAAGGAAGAGATCATCTGGTTAAAATTCATGAAGGCCATGAAGAACGAACAAAACCTTGAAGATGAATGATGACGAATCTTCAAAACTTCTCAAAGTAAAGAATGACAGTCTTCAAGCAAAAAGGATGTCGGGGCTTTAAGATCATGTGATTAGTTTAAAATTTAGAGTTTTTTTTTTCTTTTTTAAAAAATTGGCAATGGTTAAAAAAGTATATGTATTTTTTAAAATCTATAATATGCCAACCTACCATCTAAAAATATTATGTAATGTTATAAAAAATAATATATTCAAAACATGGAAAAGAAGGTTGTTACTACAAAAATGATGTAAATTAAACATGGACTTTATTATTTTCACTTTCCACGAGGTCTCCTGGCACACGTCGTGTAAAGTTGAAACATGTCGTTTGATATTCAACTTTTCGTGACGTCTATCTAACACACGTCACGGAAAATTGAAGCGTATCGTTTTATATTTGACTTTATGCGACATGTGTAAGATGGACGTTGCATAAAGTTAAAAAAATAAATCAAAATTATTATTTTTCGCAGCGTCGCCCTACCACAGTCCCAGAAAGTTGACTCATTAAACTTAATTTTCCATTTTTCATGATGTGTGGTTCTTAAACGTCGTGAAAGCAGATGTTCCCCGACGTGGGGTTGTGCGTGTCAGCGAAAGTGGATCAACGCCAATGCACCTTTCGTCGACGTCAATTGTGGCATCTCGATTGGTCCGATTTTTTGTAGTGTATTTATAAAAAAAATCTTATTACTTCTAGATTATGCCATAAATCCAAATGAACACCAAATTTTGCCATTTTTTCCGATTTTCCTAAGATTTTTATACTTTGTTTTTGGGCTTTTTATATTAATGAAAATCAACTGGTCTATGGGTTTCAACGAAAAGAGATTGGGCTTTGTGGGCGACTGAGATTTGGCCCAAATAGCCCATCAATTAGTTGGGCCTTGTAATGCTTTGTTAGAATTAGAAACGTCCATAAAAGAAAATCTATCTTACTATTTTCACTCCCATTACCAAATCTTGGAAGGGGAATAATAGCAAATTACGAATTTTATTTTGGAAAAATAGCAAAAATAATTTTAAATTGTTAAAATAGCAAAACATAAAAAATAGAAAAATAAATAAATAAAACAATCTCTCAATGTCCCTATCCAATATGAAAAATACAATTGTTTACCTAGATCCAAAATACACTGTAATTGAAATAACATATGCTACATAAAAATTCTCCATAAAAATATAAAGATTAGAAAAGTTGTCATTAATAAAAGCTTCACATGTTCATCTTCCTCTTCCTCTTTTTCTTATTGGCAATTTCGCAGGATTTTGATTCAATTTTAAAATACACGGAAGAGCTTCATGGTTCAATTAGCTTTGACAATAAATCATGAAACCCGAAAAAAATTTCTTTGGGTCAAAACCTCTCAAACTTTCTCATATTGAGCAACATAGTGATGATATTCGGCAAGAATCAATATATTATGTATTATTTAATGAATTGTTTAAAATATAAATAATTTGAAAATTTTGTATATATATTTGCTATTATTATAGGGGAGGTTGTTGTAATCTTGTCTAACAAAAAAAATAGCAAATTTAGTTAAAGATTTACCAAATTTGAATGTTGTTTGTAAAATACATTGTTTTCGTGTATTTCCAGTATCATGTCTCATTTTTTTTTAGCTATTCAAATACACTATATTTGGAAAATATAGATTATCATATACCCAGACGAATGATACTATATCTTGATTACCAAATTTTTTATCTTTTTGTGTGTCACAAATCTGTTGTTTATAACATCATTCATACTTAACATATACTATGTTTGGAAAATCTTAATTCTATTGTTTATTATAAAATTAGTTAGTTAAAGAACCGAGATTATGATTCAATTATACTGTTTAGGAAATTGTTGTTCCCTTTTATGGAAGAAAAACTTTTATTGTTAAATGCATCATAATTATAAGAGGGAATAACAATTAAAATCATTTTATGGAAGAATCTTTAAACGAATCATTCTATAAAAATTTTAATTTCAATTTATTATTATGTTAAATAAATTATTTTATGAAAGGATCATTAAATGCATAATTATAGGGAAAAATACAATCTTAATATGAAGTTTTTATTATATTAAATGACATTGATATAATACAGAGAATAATTGTTAGATGCATAATTAGGGAGGATACAATGTTAATATGAAATTGTTATTAGGGAAAGATACAGTTTTAAATTCAAATTTGGAGATCTTCCAACTAAACTTTTAAAATAAATATTTATTACTATATGTATAATCCGAAAACAATGAAGGATAAATATGAAAAATTGTGTATTTGTATGATATAATAAAATGTTGGTAAACCACCGCCTCTCAGGTCCCCGACGTTAAGAGTTAACCAAACCTTAAGAAACTTATAATGAATAAATTATATTATCAATCATTATATGAAAAATTATGTATTTGTATGATATAATAAAATATTACTAATAATTAACAAAACGTACAATAAATAAATTATATTATCAATCATTTTATGGATAGCAAAAATAGTATGAATTAAATAACTATTATTATTATTATTATTATTATTATTATTATATTAATAAAAAAATTATTAATCATTTGATTTGAAGCCTACAAATTTGAAAATCATGTATACATTGAAATCATAAATCTAGGAGATGTTGGTTAAATGAGATCAATCCAAAAAATAAATTATTTATTTAGTATTTTTATAAAACGGAATGATATGCAAATACATTATATTCGTAACTATGTGTTATATTTCATTATTTTACTCTGCACAAATATATTGTATCTAAGAAAAGTGAGTTTCAATCTATGAAGGGGTAAAATCGGTTGAAAAATTGTCAAAAAAATTTATACTTCAGCAGTTTTGCCAAAATCAAAATATTTTTAAGATTTGCTATTTTTCAAATTGCTATCTATTATTTTGTCATTCTTACGGTTATCTCATCTTTCAAAACCAGCTTCAAAATCATTCGTGTATCACATCTTTATGTATTTTATATTTCATTTAGTCATACATTGTATCAATACCATATGTTATATACTTCATCAACTAATATATCAACATATTTTCTAAAAAATTATATAACATTATAATTTATCAATACAAGAGATATTGTTTTTAGCAACGAAATCAAAACGTTGCCACAAAATCGTTACAATAAAACATTTACCCGTGTAAACAACGGTGTGACAATGATGGTGCTACAAAAATTCTTTGTGATGAAAATGATTTTCTCACGTATTGTTCGTTATATAATTTTGTTTTGTTACATAAAACAAAATTTGTCTCTAAAAATCATTTTTGTCACAATGAAAATCTACTCACTCCCAAAGTTTGATTTTGTAAAACAAATATTCATTAAATATTTAATTATTATGAAATGAAAACAAAGAAACAACACAAAAAGAAGAATAGAAAATAGAGGAAGTAAATAAGACAGTTGAACTCAATTGTGGTGTATCTTATAAATTTATCATACACCTCTGCTTATAGGACATGTGATGGTATATATTACAATATAGAATTTAATAGGTTGAATGTTACAACTTGGAATTGAATGGTAGTTATATAGCAATTGGTAAACTATGTAGGTTATGGATATCTACATTTATAATACATAATTATATTTTATAATACTCCCACTTAGATATTCATATTATATAAATACAAATGACTCATTAGAACCTTACTAGAAAAAAAACTAGGAGAAAAAAATCATAGTCAAGGAAAAATAGTACATCATTTTGTATAATTTAATAACTACCTCATTACAAACTTAAAGAAAACTCAATGGAAAAAACAATAGGCAAGGGAAAGAGTGCAATATCTCACTCCCAAAGTGCAAATATTTCTACCCACCTTTATGAATACATCACTTGAGTTCTCTGAGTTGTTGTATTCCAATGTTGTGCACCAAATTTCGAAACGTTGATGTGGGTAATACCTTTGTGAATAAATCTACCAAGTTGTCTTTTGAAGAAATTTGTTAAACACTAATGTTACCATTTTCTTCAAGGTCATGTGTATAGAAGAGTTTTGGTGAGATATGCTTTGTTCTATTTCCATTAATGTACTCTCTTTTGATTTATGTTATACATGCGGTATTGTCTTTAAATAATATTGTTGGTAAATTTTTAGTGAAAGACAAACCACATGCTTCTCGAATATGATGAGTCATTGACATCAACCATACACATTCTCTACTAGTTTCATGAACTGCAAGAATTCTTGCATGATTCGATGAAGTGGTCGTAATAGTTTGCTTTACATATTGCCAAGATATAACAGTTCATCCTGTAAAAAAACAACTTGTTTGAGATCTTGCTTGTGTGGGTAAGATAAATATTCAGCATCTGCATAACCAACTAGATCAAAGTTAGAGAAGTTTAATTGTTTTTTTATTAGCATTTAAAAACTTGTTAGTACGTAGTGAGAGACCATTTAAACCTTATCTAAAAATTCAGGGGCTAAAAAGATCCATTTAAAAGCATAATGTCACGTGGTTAGATTTTTAAGCTAACCAACCGTGCGACACTTGGCTTGATTATGTCGTCCGCGTAGCCAAGTAAGCCTTCACTATGGGTAAACAACGATAAGTATGTCAACGAAAGATGATTAGCTAGTGCACCAAAGACACTTAGAAACATGAATAGGATGGCAAAAGAGTGAGTAAGAAATTGAGAGAGCTTGGGAGAATGTTTATGTCTTATATTTCCAAGTGTGTATACAAGTGATTACAAATGAGGCCCTCCTCTAGTATTTATAATCTTGCACAACCGACCTTGGGCCTTGGAAGGTCAGTCAAGGGTGTTTCTAGATATTACAAGAGGTTTTAGCCCATTACCAGGAAGCCTAGAACATTCTAGAATATACTAAACTTTTCATGACACTTTTGACCGTCATAGTAGTCTTCTAGAGTGTTCCAACATGTTTCAACATCATCCAGCACGTTCCAAGCCTTCATGGGTGCTTTCAGACAATTCTGGCACATTGTGGCACTATTTAGGGTCTTCTAGAGGCTTCTGATGCTATCTAGATCGAGCATGGGTGGAGTAGCACCGACATGAGCCTATCTAGAGTCTTCTAGAATGTTCTTGGGTCATCTGGACGTGGGGCGTGCACGCTTGTTGCTCGTGTGCGTTGGGTTGGGTGCACGCTACAAAGCATATGATGAGGGGCGCGTTGTGTGCCTGCGAGGCCTTTGTAGGGCATAATGCCTGGGTTGGCATGAGTGGTCATCTGGTGGACGTGGGCGCCTGTGTGCGTGCTTATGGGGCTAGTAGTTGGACCATGTGCATCTGTTTGTGCACATGGGTTGTCTGACGCCTGTTTGGTGGTGCCCATGGAGTATGCGTCCATACAAACACATGGGACTGTCATGGACACGTGTCATGACATGCATGCAGGGCTTGTGGGCTGCCTTCCGTGGCACATACCAATGCCATGGGCATGTGTCGTGGGCATATGTGGGTTGTCAATAGTCGTGTTGGGCTATTGAATAGGGATGCTTGGCTCCTTCTTGACTTGGCTTTGAGAGCCTTGTGGTACGATTTGATGCAAAAATTGGGTTCATTTCGCAAAACACAACAATAAGGACCAAGTACACCTAATACTAAAAACTCAAGGACCAAAAAGTTAATTTTCCCTTAAATTTATTTGATGGCAATTAATAAATGTCATGAAATTGGTGACATTGACAAACCATCGTAAAAATTTAAAAGTTGAGAAATTTATGTTTTTTATGAGAATCTTCTACATTCATGACACTTTTTTCACTCTTCATCTTCAATATGGCTCTCTTTGGGCCATGGATGTCCACGGCCTATGATATCTATCACACTCATGTACATGAAATAACACACTACTTCATTGCATGACTACATCAACTCTTTATTGCAACAAATGACAAAATAGACATTTATAAAAGCTATCACAGAATGTTAGCTCAAATTTTTGATTGAAAAAATGAGATAACAAATAAAGTAAGAATAGTTACTTTTCTTCTTCAAGTATAGATTAAAATGACAATGTAAAAGTATTAAATATTAAAATAACAAAAACTGACACTTAAAAAATACAAAAACAAATTAAACATTTAAAAGGTATTCCAAAATAGAACTTAAACTTTGAATTCTATTTCTAATTTTGTAAAGATAGCCCTTTTTCAATCTTATGAATTTGGGAGAATGTTAAAATTATTTATGATTTAAAATGAATTTATGTGTTTGGATGAAAAAAAAAAGGTTAGAAATTTAAAATTGGTTATGATTTGAAATCACATTTTATTTAAAAAAATATTCAATTTATCTAATCAATTCCTTATAAAATATTCAATTTTATTGATCTCCAATTTATTTTAACTTTTATTCAAGCTTCCTTTCTTCCTCCTCTTCCCTTCCTCATTTCTCTACATTTTTCTTGTTGGACGCCGGAATGTCCTTGATCTTGAATTGATTATGAGATTGACGAGAACACACTTATTTTGGGACAAGTTGAAAAACAACTCAATATTGATTTTGGTACGTGGAAAAGATATGTGAAACGAAAAAGTTGATTTCACTTAATTCGATCGAAGACCACGAATTTTCATTTCATTTACTGTGCGAACTTTCTTAGTTTTTGGTTGATTAGTTTTGCATATATTTTTTTCTTTTACAGAGGTTTATTTTTTCAAGTTTTTTTCAATGAAAATGTGATATTTTTTAGAATTTTCATAAACATTAAAATTAAATAAATTATTTAAAGAAAAAAAATGTGCATTTTTTTCCTGACTTTAGTCTCTCATAGTCTTTAAAATTAACAAAGTTTGATTTTAATTTAGTCGTTAGATTTCAAAGGTTACAAATTTATCCTTCAAACTCGATTTTTATTTGAATTTGGTCCTTAAGAATTCAATATTTTGCTTTTAACATCGATTTTTCACAAAAAAAAAACATTGTTAATTATGTTAAAGAAGTTTTTTTTAAAAAAATCAAATTAACTGGTCAAACTTCATAAAAAAAATCACTAAAAGACAAAAATCTATTACATTTATTTTTTTGAAGCCTAAATATTTGGTTAGTTTTGTTACTTTTGTGTTAAATTATTTTCCACTGCTATGCAAATTTAATTTTAATTTTCTATTTATAATTATTTTAAATTAATTAATAAACATTAAACATTAACAACTGATGTGAGCACACTATTAAAAAATTCAAGTTAAATCTGTAAATTTTGAAAACTAGGGACCATAATTCGTAACAATACTCAAAATTCAATAACTAAAAGTATTTTTAAAGCAATAGACTAAATTGCAATCAAATTAAAAATTAGGATAATGTTTATTTCTCTTAAAATGTAATCCATCAATGATAATCCTTTATATTACAAATGGTTTAGGAGAAGAATCATTTTACTCCTCGTCAAATTTTAAATCTATAATATTATCATTTGATTTTCTATCTTATTAGGTTGATAATTAGAAAACAAAATACAATAGTTTCTTTTTCTATTTTTTTTTAACAACCCATGCGGGTATTCAAGAGTTTATTTGTTTTTTTAAATCTTATTACATACAGTAGTTAATGTTATTTAATTAATAAAAAATCTCTTAAATTTGGAGAATCATTTTAAAACTAATTTCGTCCAAATATTTATTATTAATTTTAAATATATCTCTCATTTAATTTTAAAATTAACTGATAAAATAAATATAATCTATAGGATTGTATAATTACGTAATTCTTTCAAATTCTACGACTCCTCCATATTCAACTTCGGGTTAATGTTATATTCATTCATTTATTACTCTTTAAATTAGTTTTAAATTATATACTCCTAATTTCATAATAATAAAACCGATTGAATTTATGATGTTTTTTTTTTAAAAAAAAGATATATATTTTTATTATTCTTTTCAAATTTCATAAAAATCTAATGAAATATTCAACTTAATCTTTCCTATAAATTCTCATCCATTTTTAATGAATTATTAAAAAAAAAATGATTGTGTATTTGATTTGGAGTAAATCTCAATATTTTAATTATATTTTATTTTTTCGATACATTTTATTTTGAGAAACTACAAATTTTATAATTATTTGGTTAAGTTTTATTTTAAACTACTCTTAGACTCTGGGCAATATATGAATTTAAATCTCAAACCTATTTGAAATATGCCAATACATATTTTGGAAGTTCCTTAAAATAATTAAAGTTTTCCAAATATAAGAACTAAAAAACAAACGGCCAAGTCTCTAGTTATCGAATCTTTTAAATAATAATATTATAATTTATTAATTGTTTTATTTTTTACCTCTTATCATTATTTTTTTCTAGCACACATAAATAAATAATATCAAGTATGTACGATAATCTTGAAGCAAGAGGTTCAATCCCCACAACCAAAATCCTTGAATAAATGAAAAATTTGTAGTTGAATATACATTAAATTTCATGATAAATACATTTTATAATTTAAAACATTTGCCCTTTTACAAAATGTATTTATTTGAAATAGTTAAAGTCTCTTCGATAATTAACACGGTACATATACAATTACCGATTGTCTCTATATGGCAATGGTAAGAAAACAATGATATCTACTAAACAACTCTAATACTTCATCAAATTAATTTCACAAAATATCCAAGTATATGTGATAAAAAAGATGAACCTCAACAATATGATTGATACATCAACAAAAACTCATTCCGATCACACAAATTTTGATTACAAATTAGTAAGCATGACCCAAACATGTAAAACGTTATGAAAACTAATAGACCAAAGGTAAATTAGGCAAGATTTATGACAAATGGAGGTGTCCATTGTTAAATCTGCATAAATTAAGCGTCAGTTAATCATCTAATCTAGACTGGGTTACTTTTCATTTTGTAGGTCCTATTCGAACTGAATACGTATTCTAAAAGTGCACGCTAATTAAATGTCCACTAAAGACAAACAAACAACCATATAAGTTCCGAAACAAACTCTTTTTGGCCGTTTCTTTTTTAAAACAACACTACTTACTTACTTAATACAAAAACTCAAACACTTAAAAAGATATTTTATCTCTGTTTAAATTTAAATGAGTAAACAATCCTTTTATGTTTTCAAAACGATTTAAAATGTTTACTATTTATATTATATTCACATTAATCATACTTCATTCCTAATTTTTATGTTTTACACGAGAGTGTCAATTACGATAAAAGCTACCCAAACACTCGTAGATATATAAAAGAAATGTTTTTCAAACCATAAAAACTATATTTGATGTTGTATCAAATTATAGAAACCAAACTATTATTTTTTAATTTTGTGTTTTTATACAGTTTAGTAGAAGCGTTAATTCACTTTCATGTCGATGTCGATATCGATGACAATGTCATATAAAAAAAATAAAAAAAATCTACGTATTGACGAAAATAAAGCTAGAAAACAAATATGATTGATAGTTTTTTTAAAATCTTATTAGTTAGAACAAACATAATTAACGTGGTTGGATAAAATTATAGAATTAGAATTAAAATTAAAATCGAGTTAGGAAGTGGGAAAATTAAAATTTAATTTAGAGTTAGAAGACCAAATTTGTAATTTAACAAAAGTTTAAAGTTGGAGGGTGAATCAGTAGTGACGAATGGATATTCTTCACAAGTTGACTTTGAGTAGCAACATTCAACATGTCAAACAAGCAATGGGCAAAAGGTTAAATCGAACCAGAACCGGGACGAACCGAACCGGGAACTTGAAACCGGGAAGGGAAAAAAAGAAAAAAAAAACCCTTTCTTTCTTCTTTGTCAATAAAACGGATGTTGAGTTCTTCCCTCGCTTTGGGATTTCATTTGGAGGCGCCATAAAAACACAAACCCTTTTTTTTTGTTCTATCATCTCCTTCATCTTTTCTCTCTTCAAATTCCCAACTCCAATAATCCTCCATCCATGGCGGCCGCCGATCCCACTCAGCTTCATCAACTCTCCTTGCTTCTGGGTTCCGATCGTACCCACTTCGAAACCCTAATTTCCCATCTTATGTCCTCTTCCAATGACCAGCGTTCACAGGCTGAATCCCTTTTCAACCTCTGCAAACAAGCACACCCAGATGCTCTTGCTCTCAAACTCGCCGATCTTCTTCACCCTTCTGCTCATCCTGAGGCTCGTACCATGTCTGCCATTCTCCTTCGTCGTCAACTCATTCGTGATGATTCTTATCTCTGGCCTCGTCTATCTCCTTCTACTCAATCTACTCTTAAATCTGTTTTGCTTTCCTCACTTCAAACGGAGGAATCTAAATCTATTTCTAAGAAGCTGTGTGATACTATTGCTGAACTTGCTTCTGGGATTTTGCCTGATGGTGGTTGGAATGAATTGATGCCTTTTATTTTTCAGTGTGTTACTTCTGATAGTTCTAAGTTGCAGGAGTCTGCTTTGTTGATTTTTGCTCAATTGGCTCAGTATATTGGTGAAACCCTAGTTCCTCATTTGGATACGCTTCATTCTGTGTTTTCTCAGTGTTTGGCTTCGTCAAAAACTGGGGATGTTAGGATTGCGGCTTTGGGTGCTGCGATTAATTTTATTCAATGTTTGTCTAGTGCTTCTGATAGGGATAGGTTTCAGAATCTATTGCCTTTGATGATGCAGACGTTGACTGAGGCTTTGAATTCTGGTCAAGAAGCTACTGCTAAAGATGCGCTTGAGTTGTTGATTGAATTGGCAGGGACTGAGCCTAGATTCTTGAGGAGGCAATTGGTTGATGTGGTTGGTTCGATGTTGCAGATTGCTGAGGCCGATTCCCTTGAAGAATCTACTAGACATTTAGCTATTGAGTTTGTTATAACGCTTGCTGAGGCTCGAGAGCGAGCTCCTGGGATGATGAGGAAGTTGCCACAGTTTATAAGTAGGTTGTTTGGGATACTTATGAATATGTTGTTGGATATTGAGGATGATCCCGCGTGGCATACTGCTGATACTGAGGATGAGGATGCGGGTGAGAGTGACAATTATGGGTTTGGCCAAGAGTGTTTGGACAGACTTTCTATTTCATTGGGTGGAAATTCTATTGTGCCTGTAGCCTCCGAGATGTTTCCAGCTTTCTTGGCTGCACCTGAATGGCAAAAGCACCATGCAGCACTTATTGCTCTCTCACAAATTGCAGAGGGTTGCTCGAAGGTACTAGCCGCCCCTAGCTTTGAATTTTCTTATTTTTCTTTGCTCTTCGTTTTACTTTTTAAAATGCCTAAAAGTTGCGAATATGGAGTTTTTACAGCGTGCTTTCATTTATTATACTAGCTTTACTTCATTTTCGTAGTGTTATTGGATAGATAAAGTTGAAGATAATAAATCCAGTTTCAAGCTCATGAATACTATATGCGTTATTATTGTCTTTCATCATTTGGGTTATTATTATTTGTTGTTGGTTCCCTACAGCTTTGTTTGATTCTTCTAGGTGTGTTGGTTTGTCATTCTTACCACATAGTTCTTTCTTATTTGTGCAGGTAATGATAAAGAATCTCGAGCAAGTACTCTCCATGGTTTTGAATTCATTCCAACATCCACATCCACGTGTAAGATGGGCAGCCATTAATGCGATTGGCCAGTTGTCTACTGATCTAGGTCCAGATTTGCAGGCTCAATATCACCATCTAGTTGTGCCGGCTTTGGCTGGAGCTATGGATGATTTTCAAAATCCACGAGTACAGGTTTGTATACCCTTCTTTTTTATGAAATGTGAAACTGGTGTAGTCAGTCGATCCTTTTATACAAATATTTTATGTTATCTTGTTCTGTGCGGTCAGATAATATATCCAAATTTTTCTCTACTGTTTATCCCTCCAGAAGCTTATGTACTGAAACTTGTCACCACTTCGTGATGATTTACATTCCCATTTTTCTGTGTAGTTGATTAGGAAGTAATTTTTTTAATGAGGTTAAGGGATGGATATCTGCTATGTTTTGTTCCTATGGTTGTTTCACGTTATTTGAACAAGCAGTCACTCAGTGGAGTTCTTCTTGCTTACTTTACTTCTTTTGGAAGAAGTGCTTACTTCTTTTGGAAGAAGTGCACCGTATACTACATTTCTGCTTCAAGGTAACATTGCTCTAATTGTCTCTCTTTAATCTTACAGGCACATGCTGCTTCAGCAGTTCTCAATTTCAGTGAGAATTGCACCCCAGATATTTTAACACCTTACTTGGATGGAATTGTGAGCAAGCTCCTTGTACTTCTGCAGGTATTCTACAATCTTAGTTAGCTTATCTCCAATTTATATGATAGACATTTCACTACTTTTAGGCAGTTAGATAAATCATTTGAATGAAATACTCTTTTCCTTCCTGTGACAAGCGTTATTTGTTTGTTTCGAGGTATAATGGTGATGCTTTTCAACATTTTTCTTTAACAAGATTTCTTTTCACATCTGCATTACAGAATGGAAAGCAGATGGTGCAGGAGGGTGCTTTGACTGCTCTTGCTTCTGTTGCTGATTCATCTCAGGTTTTTTACTCTTTACTCTTATTTCAATTTTTTTATAGCTCTTTTGTTGTGAATATATCAAACTTTTCTTTTGCATGAACAGGAGCACTTCCAGAAGTACTATGATGCTGTAATGCCTTACTTGAAAGCTATTCTTGTAAATGCAAGTGATAAGTCCAATCGTATGCTTCGTGCCAAATCCATGGAGTGTATCAGTTTGGTTGGCATGGCTGTTGGTAAAGACAAGTTTAAGGATGATGCAAAACAGGTTATTTTCAATAATGTTTATCCATTGTTCACGTACTCTATTTAAACTTAAACGATATCCTCAGTCAATGTTGCTATCGTATATTTTAAATTAAATAATAATTGTTTAAATCAAACTTTCTGCGTACACTATTAGTTGTAGTTGCCAATCATAATGGACTGAAATCTTTTATGATCTGTCTTTTTGAAGGTTATGGATGTTCTATTGTCACTACAAGGATCTCCAATGGAAGCAGATGATCCCACAACCAGCTACATGTTACAAGTGTGTTTTGAGCATCTTCAACCTGCATCCTTTTGTATGGATTTGGTTCAAGTTTATTGGTCTGAAAACAAGGAAAATAATTGCTTACTTGTTTTGCAGGCATGGGCAAGACTCTGCAAATGTCTTGGACAGGATTTTCTTCCTTACATGAGTGTTGTGATGCCACCTTTGCTTCAATCTGCCCAACTTAAACCAGATGTCACAATCACATCTGCTGATTCAGATGCTGATATCGATGACGATGATGATAGGTTTGGATTTTAATTCCTGTTTAAGTCTTAATTGGAATGAATACAATCTAAATTTGATAGGTTTGTTTCCCTCTTCTCATATGTATATTATCTTTTAATAAAACTTGAATACCTCCAAGACATTGTGAAAGAATGCTTGTTACTTATCTTATAGTGTAACTATTGTGTTCAATGTGTTGTCACATCCTTTGCTACTTTTCTGTTGGTTGTGCAAAATTGTCCAACCGTTTTCAGTTCGTTCTTTAATGTTTTTTTTCCCGAAAATTAAAATTTTGTTGTTTTTATTGCAGCATTGAAACAATAACTCTAGGTGACAAAAGGATTGGCATCAAGACTAGTGTTTTGGAGGAAAAAGCCACTGCTTGCAACATGCTGTGTTGTTATGCTGATGAATTAAAAGAAGGATTTTTTGTCTGGATTGATCAGGTTGCTTTAGTGAATTACATTTGTTTATTTTCTAATTTAAGCAGTTGTAGTTGTTTACTGCTGTACTAATGCTTCTTCTATTACTTAGGTTGCTCCTACTTTAGTTCCACTTCTTAAGTTTTATTTCCATGAAGAAGTTAGAAGGGCTGCTGTTTCAGGTAGTTAGCTTGTTCTTTTTCTTCTATATGCTTTTGTTCTCCTTTAAAATCATTGCAAGAGTTCATTTAAGTTAACTTTTAACACTTGTTGCTTACTATCTAAACAGCCATGCCGGAGCTCCTGCGTTCAGCAAAATTGGCTGTTGAGAAAGGGCAATCTCAAGGTCGTGATGAATCCTATGTAAAACAGTTGTCAGATTATATTGTACCAGCTTTGGTGGAGGCATTACACAAGGTTAATTATTGAATTATATTTTTTAACAGTGGTAGATCTTTATAGTTTCATATTGAAATCCACCTTTTGTTATTAATGATCTTATGTATTTGAGAGTATTGAATGCTAAGTTATGGCATTTTATTGATCTAAATGGTTTACAGGAGCCTGAGGTGGAGATATGTGCCAGTATGTTGGATGCATTGAATGAGTGTGTACAGGTTTGTATTATGAAATTAATATTTAGTGAATTTCAATGAGTCCTTGAGTCTTAAAAGCAAACTTAATCCACAAATCTTTGAGAGTCATAGCCACCCCATACATATGTGATATGTCACTTCAAGTTGATTTCAAGGCTTCTGGGATGTTAAAAGAGATTGTAGTGTTGTATTTTCCCAATTCTCTTTGGGGACAAAAATCCTAATTGGTATCCCAAGACAGTTCAATTTAATTGTTGTACAGTTTCTTTTTCTTCTTCATATTCATTCTTGAACTATATTTGGCTTTTCATTTTACTAGATCTCTGGACCACTTCTTGATGAAAGCCAAGTACGGTGCATTGTGGATGAGATTAAACATGTTATAACTGCTAGCTCCTCAAGAAAGCATGAAAGAATGGAGAGGGCAAAAGCTGAAGATTTTGATGCAGATGAGAGAGAATTACTTGATGAAGAAAATGAGCAAGAAGAAGAAGTTTTTGATCAGGTAAGTTATTGGAATAGACATGCCATCACATGGCATCTAGTAGTTTTTTCAGGTCTTTAAAATTTTGAAGATTAGTTTGAGAATGAGGTTGTATGCCTTATTTTTGTATTTTGATCAGGTTGGTGATTGTTTGGGAACTTTGATCAAGACTTTTAAGGCCTCGTTCTTGCCTATGTTTGATGAACTCTCATCATATTTGACACCTATGTGGGTAAGTTTCTTGAAACTTGTGTCTCTGTAACACTTACTAATTTTGATCTTAAAAAATAGCCACCGTTTGAAATTGACTCTACATTAGCTTTTCATTGTTTACAAGGTTTGCCCAAACACTTCTGTTTCTCTCCAATACAAAGATGTAAAGTTGTGTCGACAAAGTTGCTAAGAACTTCACCCAAGTGAAAATGAAATATAATTTCTTTTTAAGTTATTCCAAAATCTGTATATCTGCTTTACATTAGGCGATGGCTATCAGATTTATTCTATCACTTCTTCATTCACTATATTATGTTCGAAATTTATAGCCGGACATCAAAAGTGCATATAGCGAGACATCAGAAGTTCGACATATATAGACCCATACATATAAGTTGCAAATAAAAATTATACGACATGCACTTTTTTTTTTTTTTTTTTTTCCTTAAAATAAGTGCATGTTGTAAACTTTTTTTTGCAACTTATATATACAAGTCTGCAGAAAGTAATGTGTTTGAAATGCATCTGAAAGTACTTAATTTTTAATTGTCACAATCTTTGGTGTGCAGGGTAAGGATAGAACAGCCGAGGAGAGGAGAATAGCAATATGTATTTTTGATGATGTTGTGGAACATTGCCGTGAAGCAGCCCTCAGGTAATCATTTCATTGTAATTTACTGCCCTCTATGAGCATTTTGTGTTGATTTTCTTATTGTGAATCAGGTACTATGATACCTACCTTCCTTTCTTGTTGGAGGCATGCAATGACGAGAATCCTGATGTCCGTCAGGTCTGTTCTTCCCTTGTATGGTTGTAAATATTGATTTTATTTTTAGTAGCTGACAAGCTTTATCTAATTCAAGCATTACTCTATTTGCAGGCTGCTGTTTATGGTATTGGTGTTTGTGCTGAGTTTGGTGGATCTGTATTCAAACCACTTGTTCAAGGTTGGCTTCATTTGGATCGTCGTTTTTGAGCTGTTGAGTTCTCTCTCTTATAAATGGTGAATGAACTTGTTATCTTCTCTTTCTTTTTTGCAGAGGCACTTTCCAGGTTGGATGTTGTGATACGGCACCCGAATGCACAACATTCTGAAAACATAATGGCATATGACAATGCTGTTTCAGCTCTTGGAAAGATATGTCAGTTTCACAGAGACAGTATAAATGCACCTCAGGTACAAGTCTTTGTTTCTTCTCATGAATTCTTATTTGTCAGTGCTGGCAGCATTTTCTTCCTAGTGTTTAAATGAATTCACTTTTCCTTTCCTAGTGCAATAGATTTTATGATGATAGATCCTGTTTATTGCACCGATAGATCCTGTTCACAACCGCATCACTTAAGGTGTGTGTACAAGGAGTTGGTACACGATTATTTGTGTCTTATATGCTTCTGTAATTATTTTCTTTGGCAGTTGGTTCCTGCTTGGCTAGGCTGTTTGCCTATCAAGGGAGATTTAATTGAGGCAAAGTTGGTGCATGATCAGCTTTGTTCAATGGTTGAAAGGTTGAAATTTCGATCCCAGAGTACATTCTACTCAAATTTCTTTGCCTTATTCATTGTTTAATCATGTTTTTCCTGCATTTAATTAACAGGTCCGATAAAGAACTCTTAGGTCCCAACAATCAATATCTTCCCAAAATTGTTTCCATTTTTGCTGAGGTATGCTATATCATAAGATGTTCTGTAACTGTAATTGTCTACTTATAAACACAAGAACTTTGTGGTAATAGGGATCTTGGGAACTTTAGTAATAATTGTATTCTTGACCTCCTAAGATGTTTTGTATACTTCAATTTCTCAATTTCTTGGGGCATTGTTGATCTAGGTTCTATGCGCGGGTAAGGATCTTGCGACGGAGCAAACTGCCAGTAGAATGGTAAACCTTTTGAGGCAGCTTCAGCAAACTCTACCACCGTCCACACTGGCATCGACCTGGTCATCTTTGCAACCACAGCAGCAGCTTGCACTTCAATCAATCCTCTCATCTTAGTGTAATTGGAATTGGCAAGACAGATCATTTTGTGTCAGATCCTGAGTTGGTTAACATCTCCTGAATGGGTTGGTTGGCTGTGTGTTTTCTTGGTATTTTTTGAAGCATTTTAGCCCGATAATGTCATCATCATCCCTTTTGCATTGCGAAGCACAGCAGTCATCCCTTGAAGAAATCTGCTGCTGCTGCTGCGGCATTGGCGTCGCGTGTTTTTGTGATCCTGTCTCATAATGTATTATTTATTTTTTTGCGCGCTTGTTTAAAGCATCGATTTTGCATGGTCCAAAGGCGACAAGAAAGAGTTGTTATAGTTTGTGTGTATAGTACAAAATTATTGGTGTACTAGAGTCCCTACCCCTCAGAAAAAAAAAAGTGAAGCAAGCAAAAAATAATGTCGAGTGGGTAATTGTTATTTTGAGGCTTTGAAGTTTTGGAAAAGTTGAGGTCAAAGCGTGTCATTGAAACAGAGAACGGTTAAGTTTTGGTTTTTGGTTCTTTACATCTTCAGTATGATTATTTAAACAGAAGTTGCCAGTTTTGCTTATGGTGTTTTTTTTCAGTATGACTGCAGGGAGGAGTGCTCAAACCTCCATCTTTGGGATATGTCAATTACAATCAAGCTAAGTTCGCATTAGCTTATTTATGGTGAGTTATGATTGTGTTCATGATGAAATGGAAGTTCTTTTTCTTTTCTTTTCTTTTCTTTTTTGTTGAAGGTTTATGGTTTTGAGTGTGGTGGAACCCATTGGACATTATTTTATGAAGTGGTCACATGGCTTAATATTAGAGGTATTTTCTAATTATATTCAGTGTTATTAGGGAAGATTTAGATTTTTTTTTACCCAACATTTGATGATTATAGTGAGAATTTTTAAATTAGGTTTGAATCAGGTCCAAATTTAATGATGGTTATTACCTACGAGTTACAAAACTGATTTTTTTTTTCTATCAAGGATTGGTGTTTTTCTTCCTAATAACAACAATAAGGTTAAAATGTTGTTTTGTTTGTGTATTTTGAAGATTTTTTCATTTTTAGTTCAAATATTTTTAATTTTCACACTTTTCAACAACATTAAATTTGAGAAACTAAATTTAACTGTGATTTATGCTCAATCACGAGGTTAAGAGAACCCAAATAATATTTACTTTTTGGTCCACTCTTTGAAGCTTCTTCAATTCTTAGGTGATCTTCGTCCTCAATCGAATTCAACTTCATTGGATCATGTAGGTTGCATCTTTGTTCATCATCTAGGCTTCTAGTATTACGATTCTTATACTTCTACATCCCTTTGGAACTTAATCGAGATGAGTTCAAACATAAAATTAAATAATACAACATGGGAGTATTGATTTGAGAAGTTTTTTAAAACAGTGACGTACTAAATTTAAGATTAATCGATATAAAAAGAAGTAGAGTGGCCATTTTATAGAATGATATTTTAATCTAATAATCTAATAATAAATAATAGTCGTAGTAATAATAATAATAATTATTGATATGTTTGCACTTCAAAAGCTTCCAAAAATATACCTTTACAATTTATGGATAAAGCTATTAAATGATATTCCCTCTCCTATTTAACAACTCCATCAATAATAAATTTCAAATAGTTATGATAAAGAAAGTATTAAGTTAAAACACATTGTCATATCATATAATAAGGAGACACAACTACGTCATCTTTTTTATATAAAAAAAAAATTAAGAATTTGATTTAATTTTATTAACAAAAGGAAATAATGTGACATACTTTTTAAGAAAAGAGTAATAATATATATTTTTATATATATAAAGATTATTTTAATAATGGATGATCATTATTGCATTGCTACTTGCCTTGGTGATTTGGATGTTACAACAATGACGACGTGCAATATGGGACACCATTATTTCCCTATTTATTCATTTTCTTAATCTCTTTTACTAATTATTAAAAAAAATAAAAGTTAGGCTACTTTGTAAATTCAATCAATGATTTTTAATAATTCTTGTATCTATCGTATTCATAAGTTAGGGAAACAAAATTAATTTTTTTACCGTAAAATTTTCCAAACTAATAATTATAAGCATTACAACGTCCAACTTTCAACCTCAATTTATCCTGAGGATCATAATTTTTTTAATTGATTTCGAATTTATGTCGGATGGTAACATTTTAGAATCTATCTACCGGTACACTTCTTATAAAAAAAATGTATTGTTTAAAATTTTTGTTATATATTATAAATATTTTTTTTTATTTGAGCGTATATTTAAAAGTAAATCTAGTTAAAAGATAGAATATATTAATTGATCTTTATTAGGATTTAATTAGTTTAGGAGTGTAGTATGATATTTTTTAACAAGACAAAAGATAGTCTCTCTCCAATCTTTGTGTGATCCTCAAACCTATCTGTTAAAAATACATAATGGTGTGCATGCTCATCACTTGAGTTGGAATAACATTATTAAATTTTAATTTTCAATCTTCATTAATATTTGTTTTATAGAAATATTGAACTTGAATCGCTTTATTTTATTTTAAATATGTACGTAAATAATTAAATATATAAGTTTAATTTAGAGTGAGGTATAATTGTAACTTTTTAGGAATTATTTTGACCAACTTTCAATCTTCAATGTTTGAAACTTTTATGTCTTGTACTTAACTACTGTACAAATTAATTTAATTTATGTTTGTAACTTTGTATGACTTTTATTTATGGATAATGTTTATAAAAGAGTTTGATTCTAATATTTATGCATAAACGATTCTGTTTCGATTCCATTTTATTTGTACATAAGTGGATTTAATTTCTATTTGATTTGACACAGATGAATGGTTTTTTGTATTTTTTGGTTCGGTGCAGTTTTGGCTTCAAACGAACAATGAACGTCTCTAATTGCTGATATGTTGTATTATTTATCGACTACGAGAATTGAATCTAAATTTTGTTATATGTGCAAATTCAAATTTACTTTTGCAGTGGGTTATATTTGCTAATATTTTGTGTTAATTGCTATGTTTGCAACTTCTTTTTTTTAGTGATCTCTTTCTCTCATGTTCGTTGATGCTAAACTATTTTAACACACTCTCTTGTGTAAATATAAAAAGAAGTGTGAGGTCTTCGCTATTTTTTCAACTTCTTATCCTCTAAATGGTTTTCTATGTTTGTTTTAGGGGATGTAATATATTTTAGTTTGTCCGTCTTTCGTTATTTTTTTAGTATCTTTTGGTTTACTTATATTTCAACAGGAAGGGAGAAATACAAATTATCGAAAATAACCAATTTGAATATAATTGAGTGAATAAGATATCAATCAATATCATTTCAAATCGATTACCTATCTCAAATTTGTAGAAAAGAAAAATTGAAGAAGACAAAATCAATAACTAATTTTGTAATTTTTAAAAAATAGAATTAAGGGTGAGCATGATAACCAAAAAAATCAACCAATTCTAAGTTGGTCGATTGGGATCAGTTTTGAAAAGTCTGAAATCGAAAATTTTCAAAAAGTATTTTTAAGTGTTAAACCGACCCAACCAAACAAAAATCGACAAAAACCAACCGACCTTTACTCATGAATATCGAGGTTGGTTTGAACATTTAATTAAACCAATTATGGTTAGTTCGGTGACGATTTTGTCAAAAAAAAAAAAAACAACCCCGACCGATAATCACCTAGATTATATGTATAAGAATGTTTTATTTAGGTAACCAATGCCACGTAGGTTGAGAATAAAATTTGTCTTGTCTTGATTCTTGTTGGAAAAGCCACCATTTTATTTATGTAATTTTTTTTTTAATTAATGGTTATTCTCATTATTTTATTGCATAGATATTCTCAAACTTCTTTCCTTAGGCCTCCAAGTGGCATCATTTTGTGCTTCCATGACTTTCTCTCTCTAATATTTGACTTAGTTTCATGAGAGAGATACTTTGTAATTACTTTCTTACCCTTCCTCCTTTATTATTGTTCCTACTCATTCTTTAACCCTCAAAACATAACTCTTTTTTGCCTTAACCTCACTTTTTCTCTACAAAAGTATGAATTATTCATTGGCAAAAGTGGAGTCATATAATCATTATAATTTGGCCAATTTTGTTAGTACAACCCTATTATAATTACCCTTAACTTCAACCTTTTATCTACTATCAATATGTTATCGGAAAACAAAGATTCTTTTTCTTCCATGAAGTCAACTAGAAAGAAGAGTTTCAATCTATTATTGAAAGTAGTTGGTTTAAAACTATTGATTTTGGTTACTTCAACTTTCTTCTATGGAATATGAATACATTTGATCCATAAAAAATGTTAATTTTTAATCATCATTGTTTGATTTTTTGTATACCAATACATCGGTTTGACTTTTCTTTTCCATAAGAACTGTAGTCATATTTGTTGTTTTTCTAGAATGAATCTCTATTTTATTGATAATTTAGTAGGGGTATAAACCTAAATATACTCACGAGAGGAATATACTTAAGAAAAGAATACTTCAATACCCTCCCTCAAACTCAAGGTTCGAATCACGAACTTGAGTTTGCTAATAACTAAGAAAACTAGAATAGAATTAGAAACGCTGAGAGAACAAACATAAAGAAACTAAAACAAAACTTAAGCAAAATTGATATGAGCGAAACTGACCTAGAGGGTTAGTGGGTCTGAGCGTCGACGACAGTATGAGTTTCACGGATCTGGATTGACAGGAGACAGACAGATAGATGGAACGACGTCGTCATTCATTGACGAGCGGTGGTTCTGAAGGTCAAAAGAGCAAAGATGCAAATATGTGAGGGGATTCGTTTGTAGATCTAAACTGGTACAGATCAGATGTGAGCGAAGATGCGACAAATATGTGGATCGAAAGGGCAACGGCGGATTGGAGGGGCGACAACAAATCTGAGAAAAGAAGAAGCGGCGACGAGTTGTAGATTTAAAGGCGTGGATGGCAGATCTGACGGCATAAGGTTTTTGAAACATATGGACAATGACTATACAATAGAAAATTCAGGATGGTTTGCTTCCATCAACGAATGATCAACTAAGGCAGACAAACGGGATGCAATGGCTAGACTACAATGAGACCAAGAAAAACCTAAGACTCTGATACCATGTTGTATTTTTAGAATGAATCTTTATTTCATTAATAATTTAGTAGGGGTAGAAGCCTAAATATACTCAAAGAGGAATATACTAAAGGAAATAAAATCTCCAGAACAATATCTAAAAAAATACACCAACTAATATTGATGTTTTTTTTTTTTCTTTTTTTGTCAAAATCACTAGAGTTATATTTTTGATTATATCTCGGTACCCTTCAAAGTTTGAAAATAGTAATCTTATTTAAAAGTAAAATAATAACAATTGAAAAAAAGGATTGAAAGGTTTGTTTTGAAAGAAAACATAAGTTTTGATTAGTTGTATATATGATTGGAACATTTTGATCAAATACACTATTTCTAAAAGACCTCCAAAAAGGAATAGTCAACCCAAAGTATTTTTGTTGATAATTTGTTCTTCACATCCCTTAAGTCTTACTCACATAAAGGTTTAGGCAAACAAATAGTTGTTATAATTAGTGAGTTTATGGTTTGTATTTAGGGTATAGACTAGTATTTGGGAAAAAGGGTATTTGGGGAAAGAAAAAGAGTAAGAAGGGAAGAGTTCAATTACCTAATTCATTGATACTTAATTTTATAATACACAGAAAATGAAAGACCAAGAACATGAAACCAAACACAAGAAACCATTACAAAAGTTTGTTTGCTGCCATTTTCAAATTTCAACTCATTACCCAATTAATTAATTCATTCCCAACTAATAATGATAACAATAATAAAATTCAAATCATTTTCCATTTCATATAAATAAATCTCCATTTTCCAACCAAACAAAACCATTCTTCTTCTTCTTTTTCTTCCCGATAATTCCCGCCATGGAAATTGACTTCCAGTCGCCGGAGATCCACCGCGGAGCCACCGCCTCCATAATAAAATCAACCAAATTCAAAGGCAGAAACAGAAGTAACAATAATGGCAACAAGTTCGTCGGAGTCCGGCAACGGCCGTCCGGCAGATGGGTAGCGGAAATCAAAGACACAACGAAGAAAATTCGAATGTGGCTCGGAACTTTCGAGACCGCCGAAGAAGCCGCCCGTGCTTACGATGAAGCCGCTTGTCTTCTTCGAGGTTCGAACACAAGAACCAATTTCATTCCTCAAATCTCAACAAATTCCCCAATCGCTTCTCGGATTCGTTCTCTCTTAAACACCAAAAAAACCGTAAATCGAAAACCCCCGGAAAAACCCACCACCTCCGCCGCCGTCTCTGCCGGTTCCGCCGTCGTGGACCCGTCAATTAAAGACGATGGATTGTTCGAGGGAGCGTATAAACCGGATATGACTAATTGTTTGGAAGAAAGAGAGGTGAGTTCTTGTGATTCGTGTTGCTCTGAATCTTGTGAATTGGGGGTTTCATTGGCGGAGAATGGGACAGTGAGTTCAGAGGAATTGGAGTTGTGTGCTTTTGAGAGAATGAAAGTTGAGAGACAAATTTCAGCCTCTTTGTATGCTATTAATGGAGTTCAAGAGTATATGGAGGCTGTTCATGAAGCTTCTGAACCCATTTGGGATCTTCCACCACTCTGTTCTTTGTTCTGTTGACGATGATGAAGAAGAAGAAGAAGAAGACAAAGAAAGGGTTTTCTGTTTCTTTCTCTCCCTCTTTTTTGGTTTAAATTTTGTATACAAATTTGTATGTTGATGATCATAAAAGGTAAATTAAAGAAATTAAATGCAACTTTATGTTTTTGTTTCAAAAATATATATATTTCTCTTATTTCCAAATTTCTACTCTCTTTTTTATTCATTTGATCGTTTCGTCTCTTCTGCTGAAGGTGGAGTTGAACCATGCTAATGCATTTTTTCCCTCTCATCTACGTGATTCTAACTCAATACAAATGTGATCTTTTGGTTATACGAATAATATCATATAATATAAAAGAAAATACGTAACCTTCCATGAATAAGAGATTTGAGCCAAATAATTTCACGTTGTCTCTTTTAACATATGTTTACACGCTATACTGATTAAGTTTCAAAAGTAATTGTTTCCACGATAGAAAATATTACCTTTCTCATACAAGCAAAACATTAGCTCTACTTTGTAGAATAAAGAAAACTCGTAAGGGAGACAAATGTCAAAATCTCCTTTGAAGAAGGGACATATTTATAGATTAATTTGTATCATTTGGATAATATGTTCCTTCTTCAAGTTGGTTAAAATTTGAGATGAAGATATATCGATGAAAGAATGCAACTAATGAAATTGAAACTAGAACACTAGACGATAATGAAAGTTTTTTTTTTCCCTTCATATTTTGGTGTTGAAGTTTTAGGAATGACCCTTGTAATGATTCATAGTCAATGTTTCAATAGAAAATATGATAATAACAATAATAATAATTATTATTATTTTGATGGTTATATTGTAACTATATTATGGTAATAATGTTGTGTTTTTGTCATAGATGTAAAATTGAATTTATATCTAAAATTGTTAGGTCTTCTCTATATATTTGAGAAGAAGATTTTGGTGTCAGAGGTTCTTCTTCTCCCTTTCAAACTTTTGATTTTTTCTGTGTGCAATAGTTTCCTTGATTTCATTTCTTATATCGGCAACTGCACATTTGAGTTGGAAAGTTGTGTTAATCTAGGGAGCAACTAGCATATGCGATTTAGCACCAAGGTTGCACCAAAATTTTCTTTTGAGGTAGTGTGGTTCATCACGTCACAACAACAATCGACATTTGTTTATGTTGAAACCACTTCGCTGGAACACTTTGTCAGAACAACAAAACCTGCAAAACATAAATTCCTCAATTGTTGGGCAGAGTCGCGGAACTTGCTTTTTTAAAGACATTTCGCGACTCTACTCTAGGTGCTAGCAGTTGTTACAGTCCTGTCGTCTCCAGGATAAAACAACGTTCTGCGTTGGTGAAAACAACACTTGGACCCACCAGACCCACCAAAATACCCAACACTCAAGAAAGAACACTTACTGCGCTTGAAAGAATAAAGAAATAAATACTAAAAGTTTTTATTGTTTGTGAAGAGAAGGAATATGAGAGAAAAACTTTTGTTGTTGTTGGGTTGAAAAGAGAGGGGAGAATGAGTTTTTACCGGAGAAGTGTGAGGGATAAGGGAGTAATAATAATATTAATATGTGACCACAAATTATTCACATTTTTTAAGGAGGTAAAAAAGAGAGATTTTACTGTTCTCCATAGTTGAGGAAGACTCAACCACTCCCTATTTTTTGGCCATCTACTATTATTCTTTTTTTTCATCTACAATCCCCTAAAAATTTGAACATATTTTTATCGAGTAGTGTCTATATATGTAATATTGTGCTTAAGTAAAGATGTCTTACGACTTGAACCTTTACATAGTGACAATGATCATAATATTGTAAAGTAACTCTTGATTTTGAACTTTAACACTAGTAACATTGCACACACAACATTATTCGAGTGAATTTCTAAAATGTCCGTGCTTTAATGCCTCACACGTCTATCCTAATTTAGTGGACACTTTAGAGAATTTGCCTAAAATTTCATAGGAAGCGGCCCTCACTTCCACATCCACAAAAGGTGAATCTATCAGGAGTACTCCTATAGCTAGGTACCCCACTTGACATCAAGTATAGAATTCATTAAGAACTACGTTCAACCGTTTCTTTCGCTTCAAGATGTCAAGCTAATCAAAAGAATGGAACTCCCAGGTGTTCTAGCACGATTCTCTTCATATCACTTGTGATCAATTATTACCTGTTGAACTTGATTCTTGGGATCTCCAGTATTTCAAGTTGGATTTGCCTCACAAACAATTTGTTTTTCTATAGGCTTGAGTCTCATACTTTCTGAGGTTCTGAAAACCTTCTCTCTAGCTAGTCCTTTTGGCAAAGGATCGACCATGTTATCATCAGTCCGTACGTAATCCACTATAAATGCACCAATAGTGAGAAACTCTCTAATGGTACCGTGCTTAGAACATATTTATCGTCTCTTGCCATTGTAATAATAATTATGAACTTTTGCAATAGCTATAGTACTATCACAATGGATTCAGTATGACTGGTATAGGTCTTTTCCATGTGGAAATCTCTTATAGCAAGCTTCGAAGCAAGCTTACTTCTTCACTAGCAGTAACTAATGCTATCATCTCCGACTCCATCGTAGACTATGCTAGAATGGTATGTTTCTTGGATTTCTAAGCGACAACCCTCCCACTATACTTTTAATATAGCCACTTGTAGCCTTTGAGTCATTCGAGAGGGAGTTTCGATCAACATCACTGTATCTTTCTAGAATAGCGGTAAACTTTCGGTATTTTAATCTTAGGTTATGGGTTTTTTTAAGGTATCTCATGACTCTTTCTATGGCTCTCTAGTGTTCTAGGATAGATCTACTAGTAAACCTACATAGTAACTCTACAACATAAGCTATGTCTGACCTAGTGCAATCAACAACATATCTCAGATTACCTATAATGCTCGCATACTCAGATTGATTAACATTGTCACAAATGTTCTTGAACAACTTAACACTAGGATCAGTTGGTTTGAAACTAAGTTTGTTGACCTTATCCAATTGGTTGCCATTTTCGGTCTTGAAGTGCCCTTTTCACACTTTTTGAACTTTTTGGTAGGCTATGGGTTACCAACTTACACTTAAACTTTGTTAGGTTGTTTTGAAAGTCCAAGTGATACTTAGACACGCCTTAACCACTTTTTAGGTTGGTTTGGAACTAAGTTTGTTGCACTTGCGCACTTGGTTGCCATTTTGGGTCCTGTAGTGTTTCCTTTTTTTTCCATACTTCTTGAACTTTTTGGTAGGTTATGAGTGACGAACTTACAAATAAACATTCTTAGGTCGTTCTGAAAGTTCAAGTGATACTTAGACACGCATTAACCACTTTTTAGGTTGGTTTGGAACTAAGTTTGTTGCACTTGCGCACTTGGTTGCCATTTTGGGTCCTGTAGTGTTTCCGTTTTTTCCTTACTTCTTGAACTTTTTGGTAGGTTATGAGTGACAAACTTACAGATAAACATTCTTAGGTCGTTCTGAAAGTTCAAGTGATACTTAAACACGGTTTGAAATTTTTTAGATTTGTTTAAGACTAAGTTTGTTTCACTTGCATACTTGGTTGCCATTTTAGGTCTCAAAGTGCATTTTTCACGCATTTTGAACTTTTTGTTAGTATGTGAGTTACGAACTTACACTTAAGGATTGTTAGGTCATTTGAAACACGTTTTGTGTTGGTTTGAAACTAAGTTTGTTCCACTTACACATTTGATTGAAATGTTGGGTCTTGAAGTACTTTTTTTCACACTTTTTAAAATTTTTTTAGGTTGTGAGTTACGAACTTACGCTTGAGTATTGTTTGGTCGGTTTGAAATCTTAGACACGTTTTGCACTCTTTTTAGGATGGCTTGAAACTAAGTCCGTTGCACTAACATACTTCGTTGCCGTTTTGGGTCTTGAAGTACCTTTTTCACACTTTTTGAAATTTTGGTAGGTTGTGAGTTATAAACTTACACTTAAGCATTGTTTGGTCGTTTTTGAACGTTTAAGTGATACGTACGCACGTTTTGAATACATTTTAGGCTAGATTGAGTTTGTTGCACTTGGTTGTCATTTTTTGTCTTGAAATGCTTTTTTCAACCTTTTTGGTAGATTATGAGTTACGAACTTACACTTAGGATTTGCTTGGTCGTTTTGAAAACTCAAGTAATACATAGACACGTTTTGAGCACATTTTAGGTTGGTTTGGACTAAGCTTGTTGCACTTACACACTTGGTTGCCATTTTGGATTTTGGAATGCTTTTTCTACATTTTTTGAACTTTTTTGGTAGGTTACGAGTTATGAAGTAACACTAAAGCATTATTAGGTCGTTTTTAAAGTTCGAGTGATACTTAAACGTTTTTTGAACACCTTTTAGGTTGTTACAAACTAAGTTAGTTTTAAAGTAAGTGCCATTTTGAGTCTTGAAAGATTTTTTTTTCACACTTTGAAATTTTTGGTAAGTTATGAGTTATAAACTTACACTCAAGCGTTGTTGGGTTGTTTGAAAACTTATACGTGTTTTGAATACTTGTTAGGTTTGTATAGAACTAAGTTCGTTGCACTTACACACTTGACATTTTGGGTTTTGGAGTGTCTTTTACAAAAAAATTTAACTTTTTGCTAGGTTATGACTTATGAACTTGTATTCAATATTTGTTAGGTCGTTTTTGAAAGTTCAAGTGAAACTTAGACACGTTTTGAACTCGTTTTAGGTTGGTTTGAAACTAAGTTTTACACACACATTTGATTGACATGTTGGGTCTTGAAGTACTTTTTTCATACTTTTTGAAATTTTGGTAGGTTTGTGAGTTACAAACTTACACTTAAGCATTGCTTGGTCGTTTTGAAAATTCAAGTGATACTTACACACGTTTTGAATACATTTTAGGTTAGATTGAGTTTGTTGCACTTGGTTGTCATTTTTGGTCTTGAAATGCATTTTTCAAAACTTTTTGGTAGATTATGAGTTACGAACTTACACTTAGGATTTGCTAGGTCGTTTTGAAAACTCAAGTAATACCTAGATCACGTTTTGCGCACGTTTTAGGTTGGTTTGAACTAAGTTTGTTGCACTTACACACTTGGTTGCCATTTTGGGTCTTGTAGTGCTTTTTTCACAATATTTTGAACTTTTTTCGTAGGTTATGAGTTACGAACCTACACGTAAGCTGTTTTAGGACATCTTGAAAGTGCAAGTGATACTTAGACACGTTTTAAACTCGTTTTAGGTTGGTTTAAAACTAAGTTTGTTGACCTTATCCAATTGGTTGCCATTTTCGGTCTTGAAGTGCCCTTTTCACACTTTTTGAACTTTTTGGTAGGCTATGGGTTACCAACTTACACTTAAACTTTGTTAGGTTTGTTTGAGAAAGTCCAAGTGATTTTAGACACGCCTTAAACCACTTTTTAGGTTGGTTTGGAACTAAGTTTGTGCACTTGCCGCACTTGGTTGCCATTTTTGGGTCCTGTAGTGTTTCCTTTTTTTTCGAGACCTTTGGCATGTTCTAAGATGGGTCCTCTCTTCGTAGGCTAATGCATTGGCCCTTTTTTGACCCGTTTTGGGGCGAAAACAAAAACTGACTCCCGGGCATATTTTTTTCGGCCTTTATGGGCAAAGAACTTTAATACCGCTCAAAATGAGGCCACCCAGTAGTTAGGTGTGAATTTTCGAGACCTCTGGCATCGTTCTAAGATGGGTCCTCTCTTCGTAGGCTAATGCATTGGCCCTTTTTTGACCCGTTTTGGGGCGAAAACAAAAACTGACTCCCGGGCATATTTTTTTCGGCCTTTATGGGCAAAGAACTTTAATACCGCTCAAAATGAGGCCACCCAGTAGTTAGGTGTGAATTTTCGAGACCTTTGGCATCGTTCTAAGATGGGTCCTCTCTTCGTAGGCTAATGCATTGGCCCTTTTTTGACCCGTTTTGGGGCGAAAACAAAAAACTGACTCCCGGCATATTTTTTTCGGCCTTTATGGGCAAAGAACTTTAGTACCCGCTCAAAATGAGGCCACCCAGTAGTTAGGTGTGAATTTTCGAGACCTTTGGCATCGTTCTAAGATGGGTCCTCTCTTCGTAGGCTAATGCATTGGCCCTTTTTTGACCCCTTTTTGGGGCGAAAACAAAAACTGACTCCCGAGCATATTTTTTTCGGCCTTTATGGGCAGAGAACTTTAGTACCGCTCAAAATGAGGCCACCCAGTAGTTAGGTGTGAATTTTCGAGACCTTTGGCATCGTTCTAAGATGGGTCCTCTCTTCGTAGGCTAATGCATTGGCCCTTTTTTGACCCGTTTTGGGGCGAAAACAAAAACTGACTCCCGGGCATATTTTTTTCGGCCTTTATGGGCAAAGAACTTTAGTACCGCTCAAAATGAGGCCACCCAGTAGTTAGGTGTGAATTTTCGAGACCTTTGGCATC
Source organism: Cucumis sativus (assembly GCF_000004075.3). NCBI lineage: Eukaryota > Viridiplantae > Streptophyta > Magnoliopsida > Cucurbitales > Cucurbitaceae > Cucumis > Cucumis sativus. Next base: position 9,520,656 of record NC_026658.2, read on the forward strand.
GTTCTAAGATGGGTCCTCTCTTCGTAGGCTAATGCATTGGCCCTTTTTTGACCACCGTTTTGGGGCGAAAAACAAAAACTGACTCCCGGGCATATTTTTTTCGGCCTTTATGGGCAAAGAACTTTAGTACCGCTCAAAATGAGGCCACCCAGTAGTTAGGTGTGAATTTTCGAGACCTTTGGCACCGTTCTAAGATGGGTCCTCTCTTCGTAGGCTAATGCATTGGCCCTTTTTTGACCCGTTTTGGGGCGAAAACAAAAACTGACTCCCGGGCATATTTTTTTCGGCCTTTATGGGCAAAGAACTTTAAGTACCGCTCAAAATGAGGCCACCCAGTAGTTAGGTGTGAATTTTCGAGACCTTTGGCATCGTTCTAAGATGGGTCCTCTCTTCGTAGGCTAATGCATTGGCCCTTTTTTGACCCGTTTTGGGGCGAAAACAAAAACTGACTCCCGGGCATATTTTTTTCGGCCTTTATGGGCAGAGAACTTTAGTACCGCTCAAAATGAGGCCACCCAGTAGTTAGGTGTGAATTTTCGAGACCTTTGGCATCGTTCTAAGATGGGTCCTCTCTTCGTAGGCTAATGCATTGGCCTTTTTTGACCCGTTTTGGGGCGAAAACAAAAACTGACTCCCGGGCATATTTTTTTCGGCCTTTATGGGCAAAGAACTTTAGTACCGCTCAAAATGAGGCCACCCAGTAGTTAGGTGTGAATTTTCGAGACCTTTGGCACCGTTCTAAGATGGGTCCTCTCTTCGTAGGCTAATGCATTGGCCCTTTTTGACCCGTTTTGGGGCGAAAACAAAAACTGACTCCCGGGCATATTTTTTTCGGCCTTTATGGGCAAAGAACTTTAGTACCGCTCAAAATGAGGCCACCCAGTAGTTAGGTGTGAATTTTCGAGACCTTTGGCACCGTTCTAAGATGGGTCCTCTCTTCGTAGGCTAATGCATTGGCCCTTTTTTGACCCGTTTTGGGGCGAAAACAAAAACTGACTCCCGGGCATATTTTTTTCGGCCTTTATGGGCAAAGAACTTTAGTACCGCTCAAAATGAGGCCACCCAGTAGTTAGGTGTGAATTTTCGAGACCTTTGGCATCGTTCTAAGATGGGTCCTCTCTTCGTAGGCTAATGCATTGGCCCTTTTTTGACCCGTTTTGGGGCGAAAACAAAAACTGACTCCCGGGCATATTTTTTTCGGCCTTTATGGGCAGAGAACTTTAGTACCGCTCAAAATGAGGCCACCCAGTAGTTAGGTGTGAATTTTCGAGACCTTTGGCATCGTTCTAAGATGGGTCCTCTCTTCGTAGGCTAATGCATTGGCCCTTTTTTGACCCGTTTTGGGGCGAAAACAAAAACTGACTCCCGGGCATATTTTTTTCGGCCTTTATGGGCAGAGAACTTTAGTACCGCTCAAAATGAGGCCACCCAGTAGTTAGGTGTGAATTTTCGAGACCTTTGGCATCGTTCTAAGATGGGTCCTCTCTTCGTAGGCTAATGCATTGGCCCTTTTTTGACCCCTTTTTGGGGCGAAAACAAAAACTGACTCCCGAGCATATTTTTTTCGGCCTTTATGGGCAAAGAACTTTAGTACCGCTCAAAATGAGGCCACCCAGTAGTTAGGTGTGAATTTTCGAGACCTTTGGCATCGTTCTAAGATGGGTCCTCTCTTCGTAGGCTAATGCATTGGCCCTTTTTTGACCCGTTTTGGGGCGAAAACAAAAACTGACTCCCGGGCATATTTTTTTCGGCCTTTATGGGCAAAGAACTTTAGTACCGCTCAAAATGAGGCCACCCAGTAGTTAGGTGTGAATTTTCGAGACCTTTGGCATCGTTCTAAGATGGGTCCTCTCTTCGTAGGCTAATGCATTGGCCCTTTTTTGACCCGTTTTGGGGCGAAAACAAAAACTGACTCCCGGGCATATTTTTTTCGGCCTTTATGGGCAAAGAACTTTAGTACCGCTCAAAATGAGGCCACCCAGTAGTTAGGTGTGAATTTTCGAGACCTTTGGCATCGTTCTAAGATGGGTCCTCTCTTCGTAGGCTAATGCATTGGCCCTTTTTTGACCCGTTTTGGGGCGAAAAACAAAAACTGACTCCCGGGCATATTTTTTTCGGCCTTTATGGGCAAAGAACTTTAGTACCGCTCAAAATGAGGCCACCCAGTAGTTAGGTGTGAATTTTCGAGACCTTTTGGCATCGTTCTAAGATGGGTCCTCTCTTCGTAGGCTAATGCATTGGCCTTTTTTGACCCGTTTTGGGGCGAAAAACAAAAACTGACTCCCGGGCATATTTTTTTCGGCCTTTATGGGCAAAGAACTTTAGTACCGCTCAAAATGAGGCCACCCAGTAGTTAGGTGTGAATTTTCGAGACCTTTGGCATCGTTCTAAGATGGGTCCTCTCTTCGTAGGCTAATGCATTGGCCCTTTTTTGACCCGTTTTGGGGCGAAAACAAAAACTGACTCCCGGGCATATTTTTTTCGGCCTTTATGGGCAGAGAACTTTAGTACCGCTCAAAATGAGGCCACCCAGTAGTTAGGTGTGAATTTTCGAGACCTTTGGCATCGTTCTAAGATGGGTCCTCTCTTCGTAGGCTAATGCATTGGCCCTTTTTTGACCCGTTTTGGGGCGAAAACAAAAACTGACTCCCGGGCATATTTTTTTCGGCCTTTATGGGCAAAGAACTTTAGTACCGCTCAAAATGAGGCCACCCAGTAGTTAGGTGTGAATTTTCGAGACCTTTGGCATCGTTCTAAGATGGGTCCTCTCTTCGTAGGCTAATGCATTGGCCCTTTTTGACCCGTTTTGGGGCGAAAACAAAAACTGACTCCCCCGGGCATATATTTTTTCGGCCTTTATGGGCAAAGAACTTTAGTACCGCTCAAAATGAGGCCACCCAGTAGTTAGGTGTGAATTTTCGAGACCTTTGGCATCGTTCTAAGATGGGTCCTCTCTTCGTAGGCTAATGCATTGGCCCTTTTTTGACCCGTTTTGGGGCGAAAACAAAAACTGACTCCCGGGCATATATTTTTTCGGCCTTTATGGGCAAATAACTTTAGTACCGCTCAAAATGAGGCCACCCAGTAGTTAGGTGTGAATTTTCGAGACCTTTGGCATCGTTCTAAGATGGGTCCTCTCTTCGTAGGCTAATGCATTGGCCCATTTTTGACCCGTTTTGGGGCGAAAACAAAAAACTGACTCCCGGGCATATTTTTTTCGGCCTTTATGGGCAGAGAACTTTAGTACCGCTCAAAATGAGGCCACCCAGTAGTTAGGTGTGAATTTTCGAGACCTTTGGCATCGTTCTAAGATGGGTCCTCTCTTCGTAGGCTAATGCATTGGCCCTTTTTTGACCCGTTTTGGGGCGAAAACAAAAACTGACTCCCGGGCATATTTTTTTCGGCCTTTATGGGCAAAGAACTTTAGTACCGCTCAAAATGAGGCCACCCAGTAGTTAGGTGTGAATTTTCGAGACCTTTGGCATCGTTCTAAGATGGGTCCTCTCTTCGTAGGCTAATGCATTGGCCCTTTTTTGACACGTTTTGGGGCGAAAACAAAAACTGACTCCCGGGCATATTTTTTTCGGCCTTTATGGGCAAAGAACTTTAGTACCGCTCAAAATGAGGCCACCCAGTAGTTAGGTGTGAATTTTCGAGACCTTTGGCATCGTTCTAAGATGGGTCCTCTCTTCGTAGGCTAATGCATTGGCCCTTTTTTGACCCGTTTTGGGGCGAAAACAAAAACTGACTCCCGGGCATATTTTTTTCGGCCTTTATGGGCAAAGAACTTTAGTACCGCTCAAAATGAGGCCACCCAGTAGTTAGGTGTGAATTTTCGAGACCTTTGGCATCGTTCTAAGATGGGTCCTCTCTTCGTAGGCTAATGCATTGGCCTTTTTTGACCCGTTTTGGGGCGAAAACAAAAACTGACTCCCGGGCATATTTTTTTCGGCCTTTATGGGCAAAGAACTTTAGTACCGCTCAAAATGAGGCCACCCAGTAGTTAGGTGTGAATTTTCGAGACCTTTGGCATCGTTCTAAGATGGGTCCTCTCTTCGTAGGCTAATGCATTGGCCCTTTTTTGACCCGTTTTGGGGCGAAAACAAAAACTGACTCCCGGGCATATTTTTTTCGGCCTTTATGGGCAAAGAACTTTAGTACCGCTCAAAATGAGGCCACCCAGTAGTTAGGTGTGAATTTTCGAGACCTTTGGCATCGTTCTAAGATGGGTCCTCTCTTCGTAGGCTAATGCATTGGCCCTTTTTTGACCCGTTTTGGGGCGAAAACAAAAACTGACTCCCGGGCATATTTTTTTCGGCCTTTATGGGCAAAGAACTTTAGTACCGCTCAAAATGAGGCCACCCAGTAGTTAGGTGTGAATTTTCGAGACCTTTGGCATCGTTCTAAGATGGGTCCTCTCTTCGTAGGCTAATGCATTGGCCCTTTTTTGACCCGTTTTGGGGCGAAAACAAAAACTGACTCCCGGGCATATTTTTTTCGGCCTTTATGGGCAAAGAACTTTAGTACCGCTCAAAATGAGGCCACCCAGTAGTTAGGTGTGAATTTTCGAGACCTTTGGCATCGTTCTAAGATGGGTCCTCTCTTCGTAGGCTAATGCATTGGCCCTTTTTTGACCCGTTTTGGGGCGAAAACAAAAACTGACTCCCGGGCATATTTTTTTCGGCCTTTATGGGCAAAGAACTTTAGTACCGCTCAAAATGAGGCCACCCAGTAGTTAGGTGTGAATTTTCGAGACCTTTGGCATCGTTCTAAGATGGGTCCTCTCTTCGTAGGCTAATGCATTGGCCCTTTTTTGACCCGTTTTGGGGCGAAAACAAAAACTGACTCCCGGGCATATTTTTTTCGGCCTTTATGGGCAAAGAACTTTAGTACCGCTCAAAATGAGGCCACCCAGTAGTTAGGTGTGAATTTTCGAGACCTTTGGCATCGTTCTAAGATGGGTCCTCTCTTCGTAGGCTAATGCATTGGCCCTTTTTTGACCCGTTTTGGGGCGAAAACAAAAACTGACTCCCGGGCATATTTTTTTCGGCCTTTATGGGCAAAGAACTTTAGTACCGCTCAAAATGAGGCCACCCAGTAGTTAGGTGTGAATTTTCGAGACCTTTGGCATCGTTCTAAGATGGGTCCTCTCTTCGTAGGCTAATGCATTGGCCCTTTTTTGACCCGTTTTGGGGCGAAAACAAAAACTGACTCCCGGGCATATTTTTTTCGGCCTTTATGGGCAAAGAACTTTAGTACCGCTCAAAATGAGGCCACCCAGTAGTTAGGTGTGAATTTTCGAGACCTTTGGCATCGTTCTAAGATGGGTCCTCTCTTCGTAGGCTAATGCATTGGCCTTTTTGACCCGTTTTGGGGCGAAAACAAAAACTGACTCCAGGGCATATTTTTTTCGGCCTTCATGGGCAAAGAACTTTAGTACCGCTCAAAATGAGGCCACCCAGTAGTTAGGTGTGAATTTTCGAGACCTTTGGCATCGTTCTAAGATGGGTCCTCTCTTCGTAGGCTAATGCATTGGCCCTTTTTTGACCCGTTTTGGGGCGAAAACAAAAGCTGACTCCCGGGCATATTTTTTTCGGCCTTCATGGGCAAAGAACTTTAGTACCGCTCAAAATGAGGCCACCCAGTAGTTAGGTGTGAATTTTCGAGACCTTTGGCATCGTTCTAAGATGGGTCCTCTCTTCGTAGGCTAATGCATTGGCCCTTTTTTGACCCGTTTTGGGGCGAAAACAAAAACTGACTCCCGGGCATATTTTTTTCGGCCTTTATGGGCAAAGAACTTTAGTACCGCTCAAAATGAGGCCACCCAGTAGTTAGGTGTGAATTTTCGAGACCTTTGGCATCGTTCTAAGATGGGTCCTCTCTTCGTAGGCTAATGCATTGGCCCTTTTTTGACCCGTTTTGGGGCGAAAACAAAAACTGACTCCCGGGCATATTTTTTTCGGCCTTTATGGGCAAAGAACTTTAGTACCGCTCAAAATGAGGCCACCCAGTAGTTAGGTGTGAATTTTCGAGACCTTTGGCATCGTTCTAAGATGGGTCCTCTCTTCGTAGGCTAATGCATTGGCCCTTTTTTGACCTGTTTTGGGGCGAAAACAAAAGCTGACTCCTGGGCATATTTTTTTCGGCCTTTGTGGGCAAAGAACTTCAGTACCGCTCAAAATGAGGCCACCCAGTAGTTAGGTGTGAATTTTCGAGACCTTTGGCATCGTTCTAAGATGGGTCCTCTCTTCGTAGGCTAATGCATTGGCCCTTTTTTTACCCGTTTTGGGGCGAAAACAAAAACTGACTCTCGGGCATATTTTTCATCCTTTATGGGCAAAAAACTTTAATATCGCTCAGAATAAGGCCACCCAGTAGTTAGGTGTTAATTATTTAGACCTTTGGCATTTATGTTTTTGCCCATAAAGGCCGAAAAATATATGCCCGGATGTTTGTGGTTTACGGTTTGGTGTTTGGGGTTGTGGGTTTGGGCTTTGGGCTTTGGGCTATGGGGCTTTGAGGCTTTTGGGGTTTGGGGTTGGGGATTTGGGTTTAGGGGTTTCGGGTTTCGGGTTTAGAGTTTGGGGGTTTGGGGTTTGGGGTTTGGGGTTTTTAGGGTTTGGGGTTTAGGGTTTGGGGGGTTAGGGGTTTGAGGGTTCTGGGGTTTGGGGTTTTCGGGTTTTTAGGTTTGGGGGTTTGGGGGTTGGTGTTTCGGAGTTTCGAAGTTTAGGGGTTAGGGGTTTCGGGTTTGCGGGTTTGGGGTTTTAAGGTTTAGGGGTTAAGGGTTAGGGGTTTTGGGGTTCAGGGATTTTTGGTTTTCTGGTTTTTGGTGTTTTGGGGTTTAGGGGTTTAGGGGTTTTAGGAGTTTAGGGGTTTAGGAGTTTAGGGCTTAGGGTTTAGGGATTTTGATTAATCGGTCTAAAGTAAATAATTTACCAAAATCAAATCTCTTTTTTATTTATGGAACCAATTATATCCAATAATATTGTTCGTCCTCTAACTAGAATAACTTAATCTCTCCCATTTCCAAAAGTTGAGACGACTTCTCCATATCCAACTCTTAGATTCAACTCTTAGATTCATAAACGTCATGTTGTTGCAAATAACTTATTACTATAGAAAAGAAATCTTATTTTATTAAATATAAAGTTATAACGAATTCTCTTGTTCAATAACAATTTATTGAATAATACCTCAATAACAAATTTATTGAATAATCGAATAATTTAACATTTACAAATCACAATACCTTTCAATAGTTAGGGGTTTAGGGGTTTGAAGTTTCGGGTTTCGGGTTTCGGGGTTCGGGGTCGGGGTCAGGTTTCGACAATTATATTACTTCATCAAATTGCAATTAACTCAATTTGAAGTGGCTTTTTGTAACCATGAGAAGAGCAGTAAAACAGAGTTCCAAGTTTTCAACTAATCAAGATAAATTTTTCTTTAAAATAAAATTACAAGGGGAATAACCTACCATTAAGTGTTGCAAACAAACCAACAAAGTTGCATTCAATGAACTTAAAAACTAATAGCCAATTAAAAATTTAAACAACTAAACAACTGGCAATTAACATTTAACAGCTACCATAGCAACTAAGTAATAACCTACGAAACAATGTCTAACTAGACTGACGGTGAAACAAAGGTAAAATGCAAAATTTTCATTATAGCAAATTCAATAATGTATTTCTATTTTAGGGGATTCATACTAAATCATCAGTATGCTAGACAAACAATGAAATTTTAAGATCAAGCATAAATTTACTGAAACGAGCATATTGCGGCTCAAATGATATTACTCGTGGAGGAAGAAGGCCACAGATTCCTAGATGATCTCGTTCAATGAGAGGAAATCCAGTATCCTGCTCTTTGAAAATAGAAGGAGACAAATGTAAAGAGAGTTGCACATGACCACGACAGTCAACCAATGGATAAAAAAAGATTTTCTTTTTAGAAATATAAAAATGGATGAAGGAGATTAGGTAGTACAAAATTTTCATAATTTAACAATAAAAAACGAGTAAAATACATACTGATAAATAATTTAAAAGTGATGATCACTCGTCGATCTCCTTGTGCCATAAATCTTTGCCCAATTGAAGAATCAAGACCCATCTAAAAAAGAAGTCCCAAAGGGTATTTATGAACGGACTTTTTATATTGATATTTGTATTTATTATTATTACTACTGTTATTTTATTTAGAGTTGAATGAGTGTTATGGTAGAACATCTAAACATCTAACCTCTTGATACTAGTAAACACGCTTTAAAGTTGTGCTCAAAATGGCAATTGTACTAACAGACAGACTTTAAAAGTACAGTAACTACTAATAAGAGCTTGATTCATTTACCATGTTAAAAACATTGTAGTGTAAGTACAGAGTTCATAAATATGTTCCAATTATCACCCTAAATGGAGACACCTTCAAATCTGGAAACACCAAAAAGTCCAGCCCTATATTCAAATTATAAGGCACTGTATATTCATATATCATTTTTACAAAATACTTATTCGTCCACACGCTTATACGCTTATACCAGAATATAGACAAGCATACATGAAAAGAGCAAAGAAAAAAAAAAGTAACAAACCTTGTTGAACCAAGGATCGTGTAGAATATCAACACCACACTTATGGACAATACTAGGATCAGGAATCGCAGTCGATAGCCGCCTAGATGGGCAAAAACTCGCTGCAGTAAACTTCACATGGTTCCACCTAAAGCTGGTAGGGAAAAATCAAGAAAGCAGAAACCAAATCCAATCTGGATACCAGTAAACCAAACGCAACAGCTCTACTATTTCAAATGTCCAACCTATCTTCCAAAAAGATTAAAAAGAAATGATCTGCTGTAATTCGAAGCAATGCTCGTTAAAGTTAATGGTTTAAGAGGCTTTGTTCAGTTGGAACAATCCCGGAGAGGCCTTAATGGCCCAAATGGAAGCCAACTTAAAAAAACTATTTGTTTTTAACTCTTTGCTGCAAATGGTTAAAAAATGGGCTTTGAAATAACAGCCCAATCTTACCTAAATGGCCCAAAATTTATTTGGTTGTTGACATGTGCGGACTTTATTCAGCCACGTCTCTCTAATACAGACTTATTTCCTAAACAATAATAAAGTCTTTTCCTTCTGCAATTTCTCATTTCCTTCGAAGAAGAGAAAGCTGCTTCTCAGCCATTCCCTCGGAGTTCCCTTGGCAGTTGGCCACCCTCACAGGTTTGTTTGTCCTCCTCCTCCTCTCAGGTTCCACTATCTGCTTCTTTAAGCTTTTTTTTGCTTTTAGATTTTCTTCGTTGTTCTCCAACCAACATGCATGACCTTCAGGAACACATTTTCCAACCAACAAAACACTTCAGGAACACATTCATCTTTCTTGCCTTTTACTATCCTCTTTAAACGTTGTTATATCATGGTTCTTTCTTTTCACTATCCTCTTTATTTAGGTATGTTTGCCATATTATTAATACGAAGTTTGAGTTATTCTGTTAGATCTATTGCTTTAATCATTCTGTTTTTGTTAATTTGTTTGAGAATACTTTTGAAGTTCTATCCAGTTTGAAATGAATATATTTAAATCAGTACATATATTCATATTTGGTTGTTTATGTTGGGGCTGTACTTAAATTTGGGTCCAGGTGCAACGATTGAAGCATCACAGGGAAAGTTGTAATCTCTGGTTGCTGCATGGTTGATTGGTTTGAATAGTAATGTTGATGTAAATAGTCTTCTTAATTTTGTATGCTATATGAAAATTTTCTCCCACCCTGGTTTCACGAGTTCAGTTCTTTGATATTCACTTGTTGGTTTATAGGATAAAGATGCTGCCTTTGTTGAGAATCAACAGCATAACATTGATGATGTCATCGATCGGCTGCCACGTTTAGCAATAGGGATAAATGTAAATATTAAGTTTAGAAGGTAGTAGCTACTTAGTCCTTTTATCTTCGCCGGCCTTTTTTAAACTACGTTTAATGTTGTATTTGCAGAATTGATGATTTTAAATTCACTCCAGAATGTGCGATTTTTTATTTGCTGAACATTCGTCTATATCATGGTCGGATAGTTGACCCACAGGTTCTTATATACTTTCTTTCTTCTAATTATAAGCTTTTTTTGCTTTAATTTTCATTCTTTCTATTGAACCAATATGCATGACCTTCAGGAACAATTACAACCAACAAAACACTTCTCAGGAACACATTCATCTTTCTTTCTTTTACATATCTTTAAACGTTGTTATATCATGGTTCA